>NW_026782402.1:0-135000 GCF_031769215.1 Ylistrum balloti | reverse complement strand
GTCCATGCCGATTACTATAAAGGAAAAGTAGATAAACACACAAATCTATTCTCTGTATCGCTAATATCGCTAACGAATACATACATGTTATATTTCAACTATTTGAGAGAGAAAGTAGACAAACAAATACAAACATTATCTATCTCAACTGTTTAGGAGGGAGTGTAGACAAAAAATGAAAACATTATCTATTTCAAAAGTATAAGTTGGAAAGGAGACAAACAACGCAAACATGGTATAGTTCACTTGTTTAAGAGGGAAAGAAGAAAAAAGTAGACAAACAAATACTAATAGAGTGTATTTCAACAGTTTTAATGGAAATCTAGTCAAATACATTGTGCATTTTCCAATATATTATAAAAATGAATTCAAATGCATCAGGGGGGAAATAGAGAAATGTATTTCCCATAAAACAGTAATGCACACAGGCAGAAATGCTATCCATACCAACAGTAGTATTTAAAAGCGCCTGTTACTATCAGTAGAGATCGTATTCTACATGCCGTTACACGATAATAATCATGACTAATTATTCATCGTTTACTTTGGTAGTTAATTAACATAAGAAAAAGTGTATATCATATTTTGGCAGACAGGTGAGAGGATAGCATTACTTACGCTGTATACTCCAACATAGACTAAACGTACGGTAGTGACTCTAAATCTTTAATATCTAGATTAATGGTATGACATCATGTGATAAACAAAGGGAAAGCGGTTTCCAAATGATCTGGATTGGATACAAATACTTACTTATCAGAAGCTGCATTTCATGAAATGGTTTTGATGTTTTTATTACTGATGGCGTGTTAAGCAGGCAAAAATGTGTCCATTCTACAACTAGACTTACCTAACACTTTTTTATTATCAAGTTTGTTTTTTCACTTCTGTGTCCCTTATAAAGCTCTGATCTATTTCCAAATTAGAAATTAAAGCGATTGGTAAAGCATTTATAACTTAAGAAATATGACATATTTTGCAGAAAAATCATTTCAGCGTTTTTCGCGTCAATCGTATATTTCTGTTAGTGCTGTTAATCATTAGCTCGTCGTTTTACCAAAAAAAGTGATAATTCGTTAAAATTCGATAACCCCAAATAAAGCACGTTTACATGTCCACGTAACACCAATATTAAGTCTGCCCTATTGTTTATACACCAGAATGAACGAATGTCACGAAAACTCGAGCAAAACCAGATTCGCTAGGCCGATGACGGCTTCATTTTCACAATAGTAGAAGTTATTATGAACAAATAGTAAATGTTAAAATTATGTTTATTTGATAATATTGATTCAATAAAAGAGAGATTTGATTACTAAACGGCCAAAACAATACTCCTTTTTTGTATGATCTGCAAAGAAAGTACAAATTGGTTATAATGTGATTAGAGGTAGTTAAAATGAGCATAGCATAGCAATTAAAGCAATCAATCATCTAAAGCATATGTATATTAACAAGAAATGTGTTAATTATCAACTCAGTTAATTAACTAATTATATATTCTCATGTCCTTGTTTATCAATAGAAATATACCTGATATATGTATATACACACATTATCTGTATGATTAATTATTAAGGTAAGCTGCAAAAGTTGAGGTCTACGGGTAATAGTCCTTGAGCGGTCAACAACCCCTGCCACTCCCCTTCCCCAAGGGAAATTTTGGAGGGTATGCTGATAATAAATTGTTATGCTCCTTGATGTGCAACCTTCTATATATTTGAATTTAAAGGGACTGTTATGTGCCATAGTTGCAGGTTGATGTTGATATTGTGTATACGTTTAACAGAAATTATGAACATTAACCTGCCCTTTTGAAGAAAATTACCAAATGAAATTCGAATATATTAAAATCATGCTGATTAAATCTTGTCCCATACAGATTATTCTAACTTCACTAAACATTATTTTCATGATTCTGTTTACGTAGGAACATTTCCGTGTTCTCCGAATATATGTTAGGAAGAGGAAAAGTCATATAAATATGATCTGCTAAAAAAATAAAGTTCTTTTATTACATCATCAAAATGATATCAATCACTGACTACAGCAACAAAACATTTTAGTCAAAAGTATTTGCCTTTCTAACATGAAACCTACCACAACGGGCACCTGAGACTTGTAGAATTGGGGTATCAGTTATAAAGACCGGTCTTTGTGGTATGAGAAATGAAAACTTTACAATATTGAAGATTTATATCTGGTCTTGTTCATGTGAAATGTTGTAATTTTTCCAATGCAATGAAATAAACAAAGTTATTCATCATATTTGTCTGTTTGTCTGTCTGCCATTTGCTATAAATGATATGCATGTCAGCATTTACAACAGAACGTAACCAACTGTGAATTTAGATATTATAGCTACATGGAAAATGATAAATGGATACCATTGTGAAGTTCTCGCGTCTCGTTCAGATGTTCATGTATGTTGTATCTTTGATGTTTTATTTCAGTTTTCTATAGCCGTTTAACGTATTTCTCATGCGTGATATATTGGTCAATACATGACAACAGTAATCCAACATTTGTGTTCATATAGAATAATCCAAGACTAATATGCATTCACGGTCGAAATATTTGCTGTACTTGTAGTAAGCGCAGCGGAATTCATGATATCCCACTTAAAGTAATCATTCTGATTTGGTTTATTTTATTTAGCTGGGCCTGTGAAACCATGGGGTCAGTTTGAGTCAAAATCTGGTAGGGTAGCTTCATCACTGAACAACATACAGGAGCACCGTCACATGTCATGTAGAACAATCACGGTTAAGGTTTGCCCAAAGACACAACGATATCACAGACCTGTCCGTGATAATTGAATTGTTGAGATGTCATTGTGAGCAGAAATCAACAGCTGAAAACGAGAGAACATTAAAAAAAATAATAATAAAGAAATGTAATTAGCTATTGAAGTCGAAGGTTTTGTTTTGCAAGACAGAAAACCGGTACTATATTTAATGAAACCAGAACAAAAGGTTACAAAGTGAATACAAAAAAAATAAAAACTATAGGATCAGAATACCTGCGTCGTATCAAAATAACGCCTCGTCATCAAAGTGAGAGCAAGGGCAGTTATAACCAACACACAAGATACAGAGATAAACGTGATCAGGGGGACAACATCTGACCATATCAGGAAATACAGTTCGTATTTGACTATACTGTACCTAGTTATAAATTTATATTTAAAGGTGATATTAATTCTTTGGTACAATCGTCACGATTGCAAGTGGTAGACACTGCTAGTGGATTTTTTGTACCCGATGTTTGCTGTAACTTGTATGCAAACGTTCAATCGACATTTACGAATCTAACTTTATTTTAGGGTAAGTGCACCTCCGATCTGGTTTTGGACATTTATTTCCAACAAATTTCGATTATCTTTCGTCGTCTCCTTTGTTTAATGAGGCAGGCCTTTCGCATATCACTGAGGAGTCCTATAAGCACAAACCGGTTGTATGGTGCTGTTAAATCTATTATTAGATATGCTGCAACTAGTTTTAATTTCTAATCTTACACTTGGTCGTTTGTTTAATGTTTTCAATATTGCTATAATAGTAATACTTGTCCATAGTCATGAACAATGTTATCAATGATTCTCAAATAAATAAATAAATAAAAATAAATAAATATAAATAAATAAATAGATAAAAAAATTTTGGGTGAGTCTTTTTTTCGTACTAACTCTGGAATATTAATCTGGAGAAGAAGACCTGAAGTTCATGTGTTGTTATAAATGTGTTCACTACAATGTGTGGCAGTATGATTTCTCCAAGAAGAAAATATACAGGTAAACAACGACCTGATAAGTTATATATTTGTTATCGATACACTTGTCAGAAGTCATCTTAAGCATAAAGGGAAAGTTCTAAACATTTGTATACAATAACGTCGTTTCTGAAAAAAAAAACAAAGACATATCAACAGAATGTGAACCCGAAGTCAATTTCTATGAAACTATGATCAAATATGAACTACAGAAATATTTATAGGGAGGCACAGTAAAGATGTACACGAACAATACAACCAAATGTTCCTGAAGGGAATCATCTGTTGCCTCTTGGACAAAACCCGCGATGTAAACCTTGGTCATTCTCAGTAGGTATTGTTACGTTCACGTCATTTTCATGAAAAAATTGACAGGTCAAAATATGTCAAAAAGGAATCAAGGACAAGTGTTTGACACCACATTTCGAACTCAACATTTAAAGATAGATATATATCAGGCTACCATAGACACAGAACGATTAGTCATGGGGACATTTGATTACCAGCTGTTGTCGAAAACACAATATGAAAATGTTTCTATAGATGCCCATGTAACAGATCGTCACAGATGGATGCGATAGGAAAATTCATTGACACACACACACACACACACACACACACACACACACACACACACACACACACACACACACACACACACACACACACACACACACACACACACACACACACACACACACACACACACACACACACACACACACACACACACACACACACACACACACACAGATATATATATATAAGTATGTATGTATATATGGACGAGATTCTGTGGAAGAGTTAACTGATCTGGGGCCTATTCAACCATATTCAAAATGATATTTACATTAACATGATTTCTATCAAAAATACTTTTTATTCTATTTATAGATACATTCATTCACCCCATAACAACAAAATGTCTTATTTTAATCAACAATTGCTTATGTAGAGTGGAACTGAGATGTATCCGATAAACTCTTTTCCTCGGAGAGTGACACTGAATGTGTCTTTTTTTCTGCGATCACATATATGCTCAATGGCCAGCGTGCACAACGTACCGACATTACTATGAAACAGTTTTGATATTTGAATCGTTTTCTTTCATACAGTTTTTTGTCCTTATATTTGGTTTAGGTTATATGTATGTGATATACCTTATGCAATATTTTGTCTTATTTTGTGTGTTATGAAAGGGGCAGATTGACTCGAAAATTTGAAAATTCACTTGTTCGTACTGTCATCATTAATAAGTTGATTATATATATAATATATATATAACAGGTAGCCGTAAGCACATAGAGAAAAAACCAAGAAATAATAAAAATGCCACCGTACACATCTATAGGAAAAGTCGTGGTAGAAACTAGGTGAAGAAATAATGATTATTATGCTGATAAAGAAATGTTTTCATAGATATTGTTATCATGTTGGTAAGTAGCTGTAGTTTGCATCGTGATAATTATATTCATCGTAAACCCATAGTTGTATTTGGCAGATATGAAAGATGCTGTAATAGTCATCAAGAAAAGAACTCTCGAAAAAGATGACAAAGAAATCGTCTCATGATTAAATCGCACACCAACTGTGTTCAATGTTCCTTGGCGAGATATATACCGGGTTTTTTTTGTTCAATTCAAGTTTAGAATTAGACATATTATAGACAGATAAATCTTTCTAGGGCTCATTTGTGACTAGAAAGTGACGGAGGAATATTAAGTTTTGCCAGTATATAGAAATCTAAAGACTTGTAATCATCGGGGTAGTTATAACCTTCAACTGTATGCAATAAAATATGTAATACATGAATATATACATTAAGAAGCAATTGACGAGTCTAAAGAGCAATTTCTCTTCAGATGTTTGATGATTCAGTTCGTTTCAGTCTTCATAATGATCCAGTATGTTTCTGTCATATTAAAACTTGTTCGCATTATTGCAATTTTTATTCTACAGGTAGTGTTTTATCTGTTTGAATTAATTATAACACATTATTATTCTCCTACTTCTCACATATATCCCAATTTGTATGTCGGTCTTCCACGTGTCAGATTATCGTCACCTACATGTCAATCACATGAATATGAAAGGGTATTGACTACTTGACATACGTAAGAATGCTTAAATATACTTTATTTCGCCAATGAACAAAACCAGTCTGGTGATTGCTCACAAACTGATCACACAAAATTGCACTACACTATCAATTTTGAGAAGTAATTGAGAGTCTCTGTTTCTGAAAATAAGTAAATTAAAGTCTGGTTTTGTTAATGTTATGCTGACAATCCTTTTAACAAGGTGTCTCTACATTTACGTCGGAATATTGAACATAAATCAAGGATGCAGATGGATCCGTTGAAGGACACATCTGTCTACAATGAAACACAAAAAGACAAAAGTTCAAACACAAAGGATTACATCGGATAGAAGTTTATTCATTGATAACTACATCAAGAGCAGGGTTCAATGAAAAATGAAACACAATATAGTCACCAATGGTTTTAATCTACGCCATGTTTTCATCGTTAAGATTCAACTTTTCAAAGATATTTAACAAGAATAAATTTATATTTTACAGTATCTACCGATGATAACCATCGATATATATTTTTGTTTTTTTCTTTCATGAAATATATATATATATTATATAGGTATAAAAAAAAACAAAAAAAAGTTGTCTACTGTCCATTTGTAACAACGAAACAAACCCCATCAAGTATCAGGTGCATACATCATGTTTTTACCAGGTTTTGTTGGAATAAAATAAATTATTTTCAGTGTTGTGAATTTTTTCATAAATCTTTAATTGCATTTCTTATGATACTTGCAAGACAAAAATATTCAAATCAATTAATAGTATTTTTCAATATAGAATAACGTTATTAATTTGATATTTCTGCTATAACTTTAAGTTGAATTATGATTTCATTCTTTATTTTCTTAACCAACAGGAAACTGCGACACAGCAAAAGGAAAAGCGATCTCTTCTTGAGATACGGATTCTAGGGATGCCGGTAACCTTTTTGGTAAAAAGAACAGATAACATATATTGAACGATTTCATTTTCAAACACAATCATACTTTAATGTGTAATGACAAAAACGTGAAACACTAAATTGTGAAACATAGGCTTTGAAGAGAAAAAAAGGACATTGCACTATCTTTGTGATTGGGGCCTGTAATGAACCCCGGTATTCGAGGATAATGGTATATATACAAAACACACAACAGTGCGGACAGACGGACAATATATCACGACACGTGCTTTCTACGATATTTCAACTTAACGATAAATAAATAGTATTCCCATTTGTATGTTTCCTGTGGTGCAGCTTCGTATTCTTTATTACGTAATGACGTTGCTTTTGACGTCATCAGGTTGCATTATCAAAAGACACACATTTCTATGGTAAAGTTAACAGTTAAAAACTGTTGTTGTTTCATGAATATAATAAATAATGCCGAGGAATAAAATGTTCTCCAATTTGATTTCTTCTGGAATGGGGCAAACGTCCAACCAAGGCCCAGGGTATGGCCAGGTGTCCATTCTTAAACAGTGTTACAAATCAACGACGAAATGGCTTCATTTGATATGCAGTTTCACTGAAGAGCTCTATATGCAAATTAGCTGCCCTTCCTGTGGCGTAACCGTTTATCAGACATGTTAAATGATTATCCTGACCAACGGGATATATTCCAGGAAACTACTTTAGTACTGACAGTCATAAGAAAATACTAATCTGCCACACTCACTGTTAAATGTTTTAACAAAGTCTGTCACACAGCTTGTGCACTTATAAATAATGTTGATAACAATCACTTTACACACAAATTGTCAATCTTGGAATGACGTTGGTTGAAGGTAAAAAAAATGTTCATGTATATATATCAAAACGGATGTGACGTCATCACCAGGCTTCCGTCATTTCCTGTGGAGGATGAGACAGTGAGGTAAAAGAGTTAGCAAGGGACCTTGGCGGACCCCCGGGTCCGAAAGGGCTTTCGTGACTGTGGAGTACCAGAGAATCAGGGGATCCTGATGAGGGCATCATATCACTTGGCATGAATTGACTTTCTGGAACCATGTTTCCTGAAACAAAAAAGAACATCATATATATTTTAAACAAACAGAATCATCAATATATTTCATATGTAGGTTTGATATAACCTCAATAGTCAAATATCAGAGACTGAATCGATCAGGATTTAATGTTTTCTTATGTAAGTTGTAAACATACGGTATTGAGTAGGAAATGTTCATATCAATACCAACTACACAACTTTTATAAAGAATAAGGACAGACGAATTAGGGCGTAAACTTTTAATACACTACAGATCAGTTGGTGTGTCGGGAACACCTGGAAGTACTTAAGAAAATAGAAAGAAACTACATGAGGACAAAGGTTTCGTTGTAATGTTCGAACCCAGTGTGAGTTTTGTGTACGGACTTTCCAACTGTTTTCTATACATCCGCTTTAGAAATATATATATTGTGTTGAATAATATTTTTGTTTTTTTATAGCATAACCTATAATGAAATATTCTAGATCGATAATTTTTTTAATATTTCAACCTAAAATTGAAAATGTTGGAAAATAACAACCTAGAAAAAATACTTGTAAACATATGTAGTTCTACCTGTTCTGTTTGTAGGAATACAATTCTATTTTGTATTGATCAGTGTCACGTTAATGTTTGTGCGCACCAACACACAATAATAAAGTAAACCATCCCTGTTCGTACGTTAACATGTCACCTTCTACTGTTTATTAACTACTGAAATGTGTCCGATACCTCTTCGCTTCATTTATCCCCCGTCCACGCCATTTCACGTGCATAAATAAGCGGGTACAATGGCCCACGTGTCGCCGTTCGAACACGAGTGAATTGTTGTTGCATCTGCTAACGGTAATCACTAGTTCATACACTTCTGTATCGACCTATCGACTGTAGTGAACGCCAGCACAAGGTGGCGTACGCTAGCCCACCCCATGAATATCGACATACAATGTTAGAATTTCTGAAAAATATATTTGAATAGTTTAGACTGAGCTTCTATTCGGGCAAGAGATGTTTATTAATGCTAGTTGATTTATCATATACTCCTAGCTGATGTAAATAGTTAGAAAAAAAAATGCGACTATCGTTAATAGCATTATCTAACATCTTCAGCCGGTGCGGTAATTTATGATGTTTAAGTCAAAATAAAATAATAATTTTGTTTGTATGGTAGTATGGTTATAATAACAAAGAAAGAAACAGCAAATTGAGTTGATATAAAACATATATACATTTCTTTATTGCACGAGTTAAAGAACGCGGCCAATTAGCTTTGCATCTTTATAATTTCTGGGTATCGCACATTGTTGTCATTTGAAAAAGAGGATAGGGAAGTTAACTGTTTTGGAGGATCTCTGAATCCGTGATACTTGTTTTAACCCTAATGTCACGTTTAACATCTCATGATACAAAGATGATTCAAAACTTTTTCACTTTTCAGACAAAAGTTGTATTACCTATCTACATTTCTTGCAAAACACGTGTAATATCAATAAATTGTCTTAGAAAGAACATCAGTCCTTTTTTTAATGACTGCTTGTAATTCGATGTTTTGAGAACAAAGTTAATTTACGATCTAGCATATCAGTTTGATTTTTATATCTCAAACGTAGATGTATTCATCAAAATATATTCTACAAAGATAGGAGAGTCATATACTTTGATCGCACATTCAAGGAAATAGATTATATTGGTTCATTCTTACTTCAACTGGCAGTACTACCTTCATTCATATTCGCTTTACTTCTCAGAGCTACCACATCAAATGCTGTATGCATTTACTCTTATTGTTCCCTTCCTTGGCCCCCCCTTCTAATTTCAAAGACGAGCTCGTGCTTCAGTTCTCCATAACTGGTTGGTTTAATGAGATTCTCCAAGATCTCGTGATAGTTGTAAAAGGAAATAGAACAAACCTCGAGAGAAAATATTGTTTCACGATCAATACGCTTCTGCCTTATCTTTCACCACAGACCAGCCCCCTGTACCATTGCGAGCAGACGACAGCCAAACGCGAGCGCCAAAATCCAATTTCCTAATTTAGCTTAAATAAACAGGTCGTTGGCAATGCGCACACAAATAAAAATTAAAGAATGTAATTCCAGTGTATTCTTCAAGGAGCATGCTATCTTTTTCTTCATTAGTCGGTTTAAATGACTATTTGTTTCTCATATATCACATTATAAAATTTCTTGTATTAAACAAGTTGTAAATTTGTCAATTTCCGCACAGCAGTTTGCCCTGTTTTTTAAAAACAATTAATAATACGTTGTGATATTTTACGTACGAAAATTACTTTAATGTTTTGGGTTTTTTTTATTATTTTTTTAATTCGACAATCAGTTATGATTATTATTCTTAATGCTAATATACTAATACACTTTTTAAAAAATGTTTTAGGAAATCTGAATGAAATTTAACAATAAATAATTTTCAACAAACAATAAAATATTTTTGTAAAATTATCAGAATTTAAAGTTATGTATGTGTTTTTAGACATTGTCTATTCGTTTTTTATATTCTGGGTCATTACCTTTTATCCATCTTCTTTGTGTAATTTCAACCACTCATTAAAGTTTTAATAGATATTTTCTGACAAATATTGTACAATTGTGACCGCACCGACTCGCTCACATAGCTGCTCTAAAAAAATGTTTACCTTCAAGTCAATAAAATATTTTGGTAAGCATAATTACGCTTTGTCATAGAAACTAGTCATAATTGATCAACCCCACTTAATTAACCATATATTTTACAAGACCAGGCATATAACAACACCTGCATTGGTCATGGTCTAATAGATGCATTTAATGCCGTTCATGAGGCTATAACGCCACCCTTATCAGCTGGTGCCTGTGACGTTCCCTAACACGGAACAACCAGCTACGAATTCCCAGGTCACTAGGTATTGTTTTCTGGCTAACAAATCGTGACAAGATAAGGTTATTTTATTAGCAAACATCGTTTCAGATGATGAATGATTTAAACACAGTGACAATATGATCATAAGCCCGCAATAACAACATCAACAACATTGATATATTATAGTGAATGAGTAACTGTAGGGAAAATACGGTTCACAGATCAATGAATTTACATTTCATAGTTATCATACTGATACAGATCGGCAATGTGTATTTTCAGCTCTGAAATTCATACTGCATTGTATCATATTTTTAGTCCGTGCTGGTGTGTTTTTAAACATGAACAGTTTTGTTACAATAGTCTTCTCCAGTGGCACAGGCTGCATCTAACACAAAATAAATCAAGATGTTTACTTAGAATAATGCATGAACTTGGAGTTAATGAAATGTTTCGATATGTTTAATGAAAATGCCCCAAAGGCGCTCTGCATTGACAATATCGGTATCGTTGAGAATGGTTGTCGATCGGTTGGTACTTAATATTATCAGATGTGCAGTGAAGCTACATAAAATTTTCCTTTTTATTAACATAAAAAACTATCTGTGTGTTAATATTGTAAAAGTTCGCCATCCTTTATGCCTGAATTATTTATAAAAATATCGTTGTCAAGTTCATAACAAAATTTTTCATCACGTTGGAATAAATATATATTCATGAAAATATTAGTTTCATATACATTTTTTTTTTTTTCAATTTTGTTTTTGTTTGATAAAAACTGTCACAGTATATCAACAAACAAAACATCAATTTTTAGTTATATTTATCTAATAATGATATCTAAATTAGTTGAAATCAATTCCGGGTATGTCATCTCACATACGGGGGCCTTATTTATCTGACTTAGTCTAGCTTATATTCCTATTCATAATTTTATGTTCTTAAAATCTAAGCGATGCGAATCTATATCTGCCCGATAAGTGTGTTTTACCACACCTACGTTCATAATTGTTTCGTTTCATCCATTTTCAAGTGTTGTGTATTTGTATACTATTTAACTTCGTGTCGAATTACACCCTTTTAAATCTTGTTTCGAAATGCTAGCTCCGTTTTCCAGGATTTTTTTCCATTTGAACAATCTTATCCAAAATAAACCGGTTTTTTTTTTCGTTGGAATGATATTTTCGCAAATGTGGTACATTATTCGTCGAAAAATAATTTATTGATTTTAAAAATTAAATCGTGAAAATTTTGACAATTGTAAATAACCTGTTATACGGTATATCGTGTCCCTGATTCTAAAGGAAACAGTAAAAGTTGTTTGAAGATACGCACCATTATGATGTAAAGGCTGGTCAAGGTTAAGAGGCGGTGTGCCTCGCGATGATGGTGGTAGGAAATTGAGATTCCCAGGGCCTCCTGGCTCTCCTTGTCCGGGAAAAAAGTCGCCATAACCTTGGTAACCAGCATAAAAGTCTTGTCCGTTATCTGAAAAAGATAGATTGATAGAGAATAAATTCAGATCATCTAACTTCAGTTTTGAAGTTTTAAATTTTACTAATATAAATAAACATGACTTGATATCAAGTCAGTGGTTACAGTACATGTTTGAAATCTTAATGATTTTTCTAAAAAAAAAAAAAATTGGATCGATAACGACAGTCCATGTTTCAGTTAGTTTTATGTAATTTTTTTGTTTACATTTTGCACTAGATTTTTGGAATTTGAGTTTGGGCTATAATTATGTTTAAATATTGTTATTTTCTTCTTTTGTTTATGAAGACGACCAGTGATTCGTATACATTAATTGTAAAAGGTAGCCATCACTTTTCTTTAGTTTGATAAAAGCACGACCACTGATTCCGTATATATCTATTAATAATTATAACGATTGGGTTTCTTTTCTTCATGTTGTTTAATATCTGTGCTAAGATATGACATATCAGTTACAGTGATATTAATTATTGACCAGTAATTTAGCATGACTGAATACAATAAAAAAAGTTTATTTTTACGATGCAGCTTCAATTGAAGTTGATTTGCATCTCCTGAAAAAAAAACATTTAAATTATCAATATATTAACAGCTTTTGCTTTCCTAATTATCAAACTATGTCATCAGTGTTTTTTTTACGAATATTGCTTTGACAATAACTTGTCATTTTTGTTTTGGTTGAATAAATGATTCCGGAAGTGTTAGATTTGTGTGATAGCGGTTATGTTATCAGGAATTTCCATCATCGCGGAGTGATATTCAAAGGATCGACGAGTCAGTGATGGCGGAACGATAACTTCCGGAAGAGTAATCTCTCATCAGCCCCGCCCTATCTTATCGTGGTTGTGAAGCTGGTGACGACTCGTGTCTATATATACATATGATGACGGCTGTCGAGAGTTCGGAGGGCACCTAAACATGCATGACTACAAACAACCTATATCAGATGAAGCTGGAACGGAATGATTACAGCCCATAATGGATGCATGGCTGGCTTTGACGATTGAGATGTGTCAAAACAGTTATTGTTGTTTGGACGTGCAGTGGCCTGAACACAGTAATCGATGTCCATTTCATTAAATATAGATGTTTTTAATAAAGACTGTCGCAAGTGAGTTCGGACACGACATCACGGATCCCATCTTCATTAGTATTTCTACCCAAATTAAGTAAACAAAATATAACTACCTATGCAATCTTAACCATACGTTATAGTTTACCATTCCAAATTCGTAATCATTACTGCTTTGTTGTCAATTGGGAAGGTAGTCGTGCCTTAAAGTCGACAATAATGTCCTGACCCTGGGTTTGGTGTTAATAAATTTGGAGAACGATGACGATATTCAGTTTCTCTGAATAGTGTAAGCTACTGACTATAGATTAATATAGTTAAGATAAGACTTTAAGTTGCTTTTGTGAACTTCTATCGTTTTAAGAAAAAATTTCATAAAAATGATTGCTGAGTTGATATTGGTTGAACGTAACAAACACAATGTTTGTTCGAAAAGTAAGAAACACATCAGTGATATGAAGTGCGCTACAGTTTAATATTCTGTTTGGTTTTAATTTTCTCGCAGAGGACAATATATTTTGTGTCGATAGTGTTGAAAACTGCTGGTACATTCCTATGTCATGTGACGGTTGTTTTACAGAAAATGTCGTTCCGTGTTCTGCATGCAAACACTCATGTGAAAACGGTTCAAATAAGAAAAAAAATCAATATAATTCCTTATGTTCTTGGTTTTCTATTCATCTTTATCTTTAAATCTGTGATCAGGTTTCTAAGAGTGACGATTCCTACCACACTTAATGTATTTAGCTATCGTCGTTGTATGTTACATGCCGTTTGCAATATAACTCCATTCTTATAAGCAGCTTACTGCCCCTTGGCTCGGCCTATACGGTTAGAGATAAACTGTCATAAAATTGACAAACTGTTCGGGTCTGTCAGCACCCCTTGTTGGTGGTAAGGAGTGGAGTCGGGTTTTACTCGTGGGTACGGCGCACACATGTCATTTATCACTGTCTGAAACGTATACAAGGCGCGTATACAAACCGGAGCGGATCTGAGCAGGAAGGATCCGGAGACGAAAGTTTGGCATTCTTTGATACGCCATCAAATGAGCCATTTGTGCCTCCGACTACATACGAATCAATTGTTTAGAGGTGTAGGGTTTCCGACAGCGAATGAAGATAAATTTTAAGAGTTTAAAAAAATGAAAGGTTCGATCTCGGATTACGTATCCACAGGTGGTAAAAATAATCACACCATGAAAATAATACACTGAGCTACGGTCAAAGGTCAGTTTATACACGTTTTAGAAATTGTGAATGAAGCATTCCTTTAGTTATATTTTGATACAGACATTCCCTGTAATGTGGAGAACTGGTGCGACCTATATTATGACCCACTTCGTCGTGATTTACGATATTAATCAATACCGTCACTTTTCAATATCTACACCCCATCATACATAAACCGAAACGCCGTTGTGATACATCTACAAGTTTGCAATATATAGAGGAAAACGAATTTGAAGTCATTTCTAAAATTGCACAAAGCGGTCTACTGCGCTTTAAAGTCTCTAAAACGTTCAAACTTTCCTAAAAATATCTGGGATTCCATTTAAGAAATAATGGTTCCGAAAACCAAATTTATCTTTAAAGCAAATCACCCCAGACTTTATAACCCTGAAGTAATATCATATATTTTTGCTAAAACAACAAGTTAACTCTTAATAATGAGGTCACGTGATTAATTGTTTCTTAGTCAGGAAATCATCAATTCAATTTTTCCTGTAATTCGTCATTACTTTGTGAGATTATATATTAACGATAAGCATACTACGTGCTAAAACTGTTTCAGATTGATCCTTAATGGTGTTCTTTAATACAATCACGGATAAGTCACTTAACACAGCTTAATCATTAGCGAAAATTATTCATACCAGCAAAGTCAGAACCTTGTATTTTAAAAAAATGTATTATTTTTCTATTAAGAGTCAATTAAATACCGTAAGTAAACACAAATTTTAACCTCGCGCTTTTACAATGAAGAAAATCAATAAAACAACATACGATGAATACCATCGCTAATTATTTATAGACATCACAGTAGAACAATTTATAATAGACAATGTTTAGTACACCATAAAAACACCCGTCTCGTGCAGTGACGATTATTTATGTTTTACGGTCCGATGGGACATGCATCTTTAAAGAAAATCATCGACGGTTTAACCCGGGTGCTTGACTGTCGGTACATTGATGGGGGTTTAAGAACATGCATGTGCGTGTATTACATTGTCTTCGTGTTTTGTTCAAAGCGATTATGTCGCCTTATGTTTTCAAAGTGCTATTTATCTAATCAGAATGCCATCAAAAATTCAAGACTTCCACACCATGTTGGGTCATAAACGAGACATTCTTAAGCTTCATGCTTGCCTAGGTTTTTTGTTCCAAGGTGATTTTTACACACGACAGTCGATATTGACACTCTAGTGGGTGACAGAGAACCAAGTCCGTTATCCTATATACTGATCCAAACTTATCTTTACAGAAAATTTAAAACAAAAAAAAAGAATAAAATATTCGTGTACCATTTTTGTCCACTTGATGTATAATATTGATGATCAGGTTCATTAAATATGCAGCTTTGTCACCACGAACGTTAGATATTATAAGTTATTTATTCCAATACATTAACAATGATCTGCTTATATTCTAAACCAGAGTCTCTTGCATATCATTACAATATGTGAATATTATTATGTTTTCAAAGTCATTGATTTCACTTCCTTGATAAATGTCATGTTTTTTTCGCAAATGTGGGGATATATTATTCAGCTACTACCATACCAGTTTTTCTTATATCAAAATACAATAAATTCCACATTATGTATGCTATATTTAACTATGTAGATAGCATTGTTATGGTCGTTGTTTAAATCATTATTAAAATTTAAAATCAAGATCTCTCATGGGAATCAAATGTATGCATTCCGATGACAAAGTCAGCCCGAACTGAATGGAGAGCTTTCGGAATCTAAATACAACATTGAAATATTTAAATACTTAGGAAAGTTAAATGAATATGAATTTTGAAGTCTACCATATCTAGATTATTTGATAAAAAAAATTTGCTTCATCGATTTGAAAAATATTGTTCTATGTTATTTGCGCAACCGATGATACATTTTGGCTTAAAACAACGCCTGTGTTGTATTTCATATTAACTTTATAAAGTAGAGCATGTCCATGTTGAGGATATATGGTTTTAAAGATCGTACAAACAAGAGGGAAAAGAAGCCAGAGATTAAAAACAACCCACAATTAGGAAAGGCTATCAGTGAATGTCAAGGCTGTCAAATGACGTCATCAACGCTACCGGTGGATGTCTCTCTCAGGGACAAACCAAGATGGCACGAACATACCATGATTGCCGAGTGAAGTTAAAAATGATAACCGAAACAAATGGTATAGTTGATCTAGCCACGAACAGAACATGCCAGGATTACAGACAGTCTTCACAAAGAGGCCAAGGGCACGGGGAATGAATACAAAATCAGGGGCGACCACCGACAATATGAACAGAGGGACGGACGCAGTCTGCAGGGAAGAGAGGATGAATGCAACATTAGACGCCCAAATCCCCGTATACAGACGCTATAGATGCCATACCCCTGGGACCCGCGCGCTCTGCCAGGGCGGGATTAGTGACATTAAAATTCATAGGCTAGCTAATCCTTCGTAATCCCCGTTACTGCGGGGTCCTGCCTTGGCCCAATGAGATACGGAATACGTGATATAAAATCGTTAAGGCAGGCACAAAATGTTTTCTTCTAGACTGGATGGAATCCTATTTATTCATCTTTTTTTTAAAACTCGGCATTGTCTTCCAGTTCCCGGCGTGCGACATATAGAATCCCGCTGGTTTTGGTCCCTAGTGGCCAAGGCGGGTCTCCGCCGAGTGGCATATATTATACCAACGGATATCAAATAATTTTGCATGAGGAGGAAATGTTTTATTTTGTGAGATGATATCAGTAGCAGTGTATGTTCGTGATAGAGAAATCGACAGTAAAATCGCCATTTGCTTTAATACTTCGTTCTTGTTACAGATTAACATTAATTTGTACTTGTTCTGACGATTTTGCAACTGACGGGGAGATACAGAGAGTAAAATTTCCAACTATTAACCACCACCTTGTTTCTTCTGTTGTTGTTTCCCTATCAAAATACACTTGTTACTGGAATATAAGTATCTACACAGTGTTCATTGCAAATGTTACTGCATAGATATGTCGAACTACTGAACAAGGTAGATCTCAAGGCGTACATAAATATGTTTATACATCAGTAATGATGAGTTCTCAGGCCAGGTGTGATATAACAGGTATCTCTGGTGCTGAAGTCTCAGTACCAGCTACTAGCATATATCTCACTAACGTAGAGAGAAACCCACTTCGAGTAAGCGATATGATCCGAATACATCGGAAGGGATAAACAAAATCCTTGTCCATTTGCACGCTAGGTAGTGAGATTTTCAAATGTTACGTAATATAAAAAGGGACAAACTGCATCTAGAAGATTTGAATTTATTGACAGCTTTATAACTTTCCAGCAAATAAGACCATAATTCTATTTCCTATGTGTTATCGCCTTTTGGTGTCGTTAATACCAGATAATCTAAAAAATGGGAGGTTATTGTTAAACAATAATCATGTAAACAGTTAAACAATTTAGGAAAAATTGCCATTGTCAAACACCAGTAGTTGAAGCAGTGTAAACGTTTACCTGAAAAATATCCGAAACCGGGGCCTCCCATCATTTCTGTCTCGTCGAGTTCACTCGGTGACATCCCCGTCCGCAGTGCGCGCATGCGTCGTGGATTCCGGAAAAAATGGCGTCTAGCACCTAGAGCACTTAATTGTTTCATTCTCCTTTCTTTAGACCTTCTGTTCTGGAACCATACCTGAAAAATACAAAATGTTGACCTAATTAATTCAACAAGTAATCGGAGTTTGCTTGTATTCTACATACATTTACATATCAAGAATATGAATGTAAGCTTAGTACAGAAAGGTCAGTAAATGTATAACAGATTTAACAAATATCAATTGTATCAGCTCGTGAGTTTTGACATTTTAATGCAATACCAACGAAGAAACGAACGACGTTGTCGTGTGATATATAAGGTTATATCGATCGTTTATGCTTTTATCTATAAGGTGTGGAGATGAAGATTTCCATTTTTCAATAAACATGAAGTGAACCATTTTTCTGCTGTAACGTTAGTCTTCAGGCTTATTCCTTTACTGAAATTAGAAATGGGCTAAATGTGTTAATGGGATCTGAAACCTCGCGAATATACTTAATATAGATATCATTCCATGTATGATCGCACGATAGATGGAAATACTTGGGATATCTGGCTTAGCTTCAACAAACCCACTATTAAATACAGTAGACGTTATATTTTAAAGATTCAAATTTTCGCGGCTTTACCAAAATTTTAATACGGAAAAACTGACGAAAATCAGATCCCCTCGAAAATGGCATTTTTTACAGTAACATTGAGTACTGCGATCGCCATAATTAGTTAATACTACGGAAAACCTCTATTATATGAAGACGGATGTAGTTACTGATGAAGCTGTTAAAACGTTATGAGTAATCACCATTACTGTTTATGAGTAACCTGACAATGTCAGCAAATTACTGTTTAATCGTTCATTATTAAGTTCGTCTGATCGTTTGTAACGAAATATCGCTGATCCCAAAATGAGTAATGTTTAATTGCATAGTAAGTAATTACTTACTATGCAATTATATATATATATATATATATATATATATAATATCAGCCAGACAATATATCTGTTTCGCTAGTTGAATTATATATTTATATACATATCTATGCCTAAGTTATTATTTCGGCCTCTAGTACATGTCTATATACCAATTCATATGTTCCATGTTATGGTATTGTAACTAAGATTTCCTTTCTGACATAAGACTTTAATTGGTCAAACCAAAAATATTGAAAACAAGGTCTTCAGCCTCACATTGTCCTTCTGTCATTTCATTGCAGCAAGGCAATTACAGGAAAGTAAACTAATGTTTCCTAATTATTGGAATGTTTCAGCTATATAATTATATGTTTTCCACATCAAGAAAAACGACGTACACGCCCACCAAAAACTGAACAAGACACCGATCATACAAATCGCTTGGACTGGTTTCGTCATATCGCAAAACATCTTGGAAACTCTGTGAATTTTCTTTTACAATGAAGTTATCTTGTTTCGGAAACTAAATATGTGATTACCACTCACATTGCAAAACAGCTCAACGACAAGGCTGAACGTTTTTGATTTTATTTTGATAACTTTAGGCGAAAAAGATATTTAGCAGTTACATCAAATTTTTTCTTTAAACTTGAAAGATTGAGAACAAACCGAATGGAAATAAATTTGAAAATAAAATTTATCGGTAAAAAGATTTCCTATTTAGCTTTTGACGCATCATGTGGACAAATAATCTGTTCTACAAGCTCCATTAACGCCTCAAAACCTGCAACTATTTCAGGCCTAATGCACTGCACTTTGATCAAATCCCGGAAAAAAAACTCAAAACACCAAACGATAGGCCTGGAGTCAGCTGTAGGTAAATTGGCATTATGGCGTTAATGGCCTCGTTTTATTGAAATCAGTACATAAACACCTGAAATATGTCCTCTCAAAGCAGGCGGATGGCTGTGGGCAAATCGTTATTACAGTTCTAAGTAAATGTGATCAACGAAAATTCAGACGATGATGGATTCATTCTAAATTGGTTTCAACGTCAGGTGTACTTTAAATCTACAAAAAAATCAAATTATAATTTCACGTGTCGTATGTGTCCAAAAGTACATATGTGTACGTATCAACCAATCAGTGACGACAGAAAGACATATATACGAGCTAAGTGGTACGGATGACACGTCTGTCTCACGTTCAAGTGCTCGTGTCTAGCGAAGAGGATAACGTCGCCCGCTTTAGTAGAAGTGACTGTAAAATATAGGTAGGTCCTTCTGGTCCTTCCTAGGAATTTACCGAGAAAACTGTTCCAAGAGATCGTTATCACGAACCAAATTAGCAGGGGCGTCTCTACAAAATGTCTGTCAAGCTGTCAAAGTCGACAACGCTGTCAACAAAGCATTTTGCATAAATATATCTTTGTATCAGTGCGAGTGTGTTAGATGACATCTATTGTGGACGCTGCTCGTGATGAAAACTTGGATGGAAACGGCTGTTGGCCGATTCTATTCTAGCTCCTGGAAACTCTACAGAACAATTAATAACTCCAACATCACAAGACAGTGGTGCTCATAAAATTGAGTCCCCCATTACCTTCAGTCAATGCTTGGCTGGAACCACCTAACGACACAGCTGGATCTCTACACAAACCGTTCAACCTTTCTAGCTAAAGTCTGCGATCATCCATCCATCTATCTTACAGAATTCAAGCATTCTATTTTACAAAATGCAATTTTTGTTTCATAGATCGAATACAGGTTAGATGTAAAACGTCCATTCAGGACCCAGAATGGCAAACGCGTGCACCTTGTAAAACTCTCATATCTCTATATCAACTTTTCTTTAATTTGAGATGAGACAATGTTATACTTTTTGGTTAGTATCATAATATTGTATAATTGAGCGCTGATATTTATAAAAAAATGTTAATTGACCGATCTTCCGTTCAAAATTTCATAATTACATAGTACTAATTATCCCCGTTGTAGATATTACGACGGACGTCCGAAATTGACCCATTATAAAACTACGCCTCTCTACAGTCGTCATCCTGACTGGCATTTCCTGACTGGGCACTCACTTCATTACAAGCAAGGTACCGGAATTTGTCTGTTTGTTTTTATTGCAAATTGAACCCTTTACTTCGTTAGCTTATGAGATGTTTCATTAGATAAAAACGTCACAATGTTTTGTTTATATCTAGTAATAAAATGAACACACCGGGAATCAAATCTAATAGATTAAACTTAATGTATGTCATGTATCCGATTCGTTGGCAGAAGAGCAAGGAGATGTCAGTTGGTCGACTCATTTGGGAAAAGTGTGATCCCTTTGGGCTTTAGACAGGTGTCAGTTAAAATCATCATTCCGTTGTGTCACTTCATCATTTGACAGATTAATAGAAAGTGATCAGGTTCACACCCTACTAGACAAATGTATACAAAATACAACAATGTTCTACTAGGTATTAGCTATACCTTAATCACTTACAGAGAGGTCAATTACACCCCATCGAGATATTCGGGGTCGTCAATTTCCTCCCCACGGGGGCCTACTTAGCTGACCATTATCGACAGTCTCGGCAGATTTAGTACGTTCGACTTTGACCTAACTGACAGTCGTAATCTCAGGACCATCGATAGTCCTAACAATGACAGTGATCATGGTCCAGTGTCGGTCATTCAGGGTAGTCTACTTGGTTTTGTCCGAGTCTCTCACCCATAAATGGGGATACTGCCAGATCTGGAGTCTTGCTGAGATCAAATGAGATTAAGTTGGAAAAGAAAACACAAAATAATTGTTATTGATAGTTTACTTTCGCTTTAGGGCAGGTGGACTACGTGGGCATAGAATGGGAAATAAAATTCGTGTATATAAGTCATGAAAACAGCCGAGGGTGGACATTCCCTATACAAAGCATTGTTGTGGTTTTCACACTGTCATGCCGAATACCCGGGATTGACAGCCTTAGAATATATTGTAAGCGATCCACTGTTCCAAGTCCAACTGTTATTCTGAGGATTATACAATCAGTGTGGACAAGGCAACTAAGACAGAGCGATTGAAGCAATAAAATCGCACAAATACTTTAATCGACTTTGATCATTGTTTTGTTTATAGTAGGACTTAGCATACAGGTCCAGACCTAAAATCGCCAACAGGTACGTCCTGGAGTTCGTCACGCATCCTTGAATCCACAGGTGTTTGTGGTAAATAAATGTTCGTTGAAGACATTACAATGTTTTTGTTTGTGGTTCTTGTGAAGTACCGAATTTGAATAAAGGTAAAGAAAATGCTTGCTAAAGAATTTCTATATATGTAACTATCAACGTTCGTCTTTCTATGGCTCATGATAGAAACGTTACTTTCAGATACCAATGAACCTTACTGTTTGATATCCAATTGTAGTTTATGTAATTTAAATGAAGTATAAAATCTCGTTTTTGACATTTTAAAACATCACAGGTTTTATTTAGATTTTTTAAAGAATAGCAATGCTTTATGTAAGAGTATCCGCAAGGTGCTTGCCCTTTCGTATTGACGGCTCCAGGGTATTTACAAAGTAAAGGTGACTCAAACATTCGCTAAAAAAGGTAGATTTTAAATTCCTGACAATTAATCAACGTTAAAGTGCAGCAAGTCGAATTTAGTGAATAGCTATGAATCATAACATAGGACATGACAAACATGAAAGCATACACCGGTTACCCCTTCCCCATTGTATCTACATTACTGGCGTCCCAATTAGAAAATCTACGCAATGGGAATTGAATTGCATGCATTTTTACGTCTTTAATCACATTTGATTTGCATTCCAATTTTAATTTTGAAAAATGAAGTCCGATTGTTTTCGGGATCGCGTTTAGCAGCACACCAATAGATTTTGCTAAGGTAAATACTGTTTGATTCTCATGACATTTTGTAATGTTTTTTTTAAAAAAAAAACACTGTTAGTATATGACCTGTATTTATTTAATCCTGGCATTTCGGATATTTGTATGTAAATGACTTTACATAGCTTAGTTATTGGTCACATACAACTCAGTTGCAAGTTTAAATACAAGATAGTTGTTGTCGAAAAAAACATCTCATTTGATCATTTAAAAGAATCACAAATAGGTTATCATTTTATATTCTCGTCAAATTCCCTAAAGACATAAAAAATCCAACTAACTTGGGATTTACCTCAGTCACCTTCTAGGTTTTAAATTTTCGGTCCTTAGTGTCACTGACGATCCCTAGAAAGGCGAGATAGTTGTTGGAGTTTAATTCATTACTTTACATTACTGTATGTAACTCTAAACTTGTAACAAAACGTGTTAATCATTAGAGTCTGTTGTACCATCCTAAAGGATGTTAATTGTTCTGTTCATTTTCCTATAACGTCAAATCTGTCTAGAACGACAACGAGAAAGAGGGTAAGAAGGTTTTAGATAAAGATTTGGAGGATTCGAAAAGGAAATCCTAACTTCAATCCTAGAACTCCACACAAGGCACTAACAGAGGAAATACAGCTGGACATTTCCCCAACACCAGGTTACGAGTCCGTTTCGTGAGTTCAGAAAGCCATTCAACAATTTTTGTATGTTCTGTATGAGTGAAAGTTATTGTCGCCTGCCTGTTTCCATGTATGTGTACCTACAAGCATTGTCCATCTAATTCATGCCATTTCTCTTGGGTAATGTCCACCTAACACCAAGAACGTACCGTTTACCGTTAATGTTTATCATTCACATCAGCTAGTTTATGCATGAACGACAAAGTTCATCAATATTGAGTATGTTGTTGGGCGTGCACACGGAAGGCGTATGTCGGTATAATTTTGTCGAGTTGTGCCTACTCAAGCGAATTACATCTTCAGTAGCCAACATGTATCGGTTTGTTCTCACTCTCATTGAGTATCTAAGAAGCGACCCGGAAGCCGGGTAAGGATTTTCCGGAATTTCTGTTATACGCAAATTTGTAAAAAGAAAAGCAGGATTAAAGAAATATTCCTGCTTGAATAGATTACTTTGCTTCTTGATGAAAGTAGGTTTAGTCTCGAGTTTTCAATAGAGTGACGTGAATCCACGCATTTTATCGATTTTGTCGATGGCATTCCAACGAGCTGGTATGTCATCTACTCAGTTTGAGCGAGAACGGCAGAGGTAAAACAAATAAGTCCAGGCTCACATCGTTATGCACCTGTTCAGAAGCCCACATAAAGATGATGTAGGGTGTTTTTTTCTGACCAGTAACTGGTACGAAACGCTACGATGCCTTTCGTCAATACACGCGGCTTTAAAACCTGTAATCTGCTTTATGACATGAATTTCTACTTGAAAGAGTACCCATCGTTTGTACTTTCTGTTCTGGCAAATGGGGTTTTGTCTGAACGACCACAGTTGGGACCGAAAGCTTCCGAAGGGATAATCCCCTCTCGATTATAGAACAGAAAATGGGCGACTAATCTCATGATGGGGAATCGATTCCAAGTCATTTCCACCTCAGATATGTGTAATGTTCCGTAGCCAACAGACAAAAGCTGTGTACTGACACCCATCGGCAATCGTGGGCTCTGACGGAAAACCTCTCTAGAGGGTAGGAGAGCCGGACCGGGGACCGGGAATAGCGAGGTGTGAGCTTGTGAAAATGTTCGTCTATCGGGCGAAATGTGAGCAGAACAGCACAGCGTGCGAACATAAAGATATCATAAACGTCCTCCGTCACGCCATTACATATACAATATACGTCCATGATGATGGTGCCATCACGTTCAGCTGTATGTTTGTAATATATTGAACTTCCGGAACTTAAAATAGACACAGTTTGATAGATATATCTAGCATCGTTACAATACGCTAGTGGGAACTAATATGTATATAAACTCTTATTTATCAAGACTTAAAGAACTGAAATATATCTAACCAAACGCAATATCAAAACCGATCATTTCCCCGACGACCTCAAATCGATGAAATTGATGACGTCATAATATTTGGAGAGATCCCATGATTCTAAAGTGGCTCAAAAGTCGCATTATCTGTGGTTCTGTCTAAATATGACGGGGAATCGCTTGTCAGCCCCGACACCGGATCAAATACACATTATGTACCAAGGGGAGCTTCGGTCGACTAGGACAGACTGCCAGCTTGTCCTCCGCGTAGTCTCCAGGCAGGAAATATGAAAATTATCAGTTTCAGAATCTCGACTTCCACTCTTGAGCGAGCTTAAAAAGGCTGCTCACGATCGCTTAAGGTTTTTTTGTTCTCAAGGAAAAAATACATTCGATCCCAAGAAATTTGATTTATGAAGATCGAAGGGGAGATATTGTATCGTGGTATTAGGAAATTGGGAGAATTTCCAGAAAGGGGTTTTCCCGTTGCATTTAGCATTTGGAAATATTGCAAGTAAGATGTGATACATTGCCAAACGTCTATACAAACATTTCTAAGTTGATGGTGATGACCTAAATAGAGATATATTGGATCGAATTTCGATCTTGTAACATGTGCATGTTCCGCAGCTGAGTTAGGTCGGCTTTGGTGGCAGCGGTGGGATGGTGGCGGGATGGTTTTGACACTATGTCAGTAAAGACACACCCGGTCCATCATTACGCTAACATTGATCCATCAGGTCGTGTGGAGGACATTATTAACAGTCAACAACCTTTGTTGTTAGTGGGCTGGAGACACCATAAGACCCAGCAATCGAACTCAATAAATTACAGACACATTAGCTTGCGCTTACTGAACAGCTGTTCAGGACTCAATCTGGAGATGCGGTTATGAATAATTATAGAGGTGAACAATGTTGTTATCAAAGAAGATCGGTATTCATCAATTCAATTTAGTTCTTGATTTTTACCATATTAACAGTTACTTTTTAAATAATAAATGAAGACGTTTTATATCAAAATATTTTTCGTGACCGTTAGTGCTAAGCAGTAGCGGTAAATGGCAGATGAATTGCCACGTGCATCAACACCAAATGCATTTATTAATTATATATACCCCGTCAAATCTGACCCATAAATCACTATAGATGCATTTATTCATTAAAAATGAAAGTTTCCCTTTGGCGTCCAACTTAAACATTTGTGCAGCATTAAAACACTTTTTCTGTATTTATTTATAACGACACATTATACAATATTTCATATATGTGTAAGTGACATGCACACGCATCTAAAACAACTTTTACACTATATAAATAAACCAACTCCTATTCAGATTTAAATTCCCAGTTGAAGCAAAACATGATAATGTTTCTACTTGTACAGTAGGTAGTTATGTAAACCCTGTTTTTTATTCTTATTTTATTTTTTCTGTTAATGTAAAGCAATCTGTTATATTACATTTTCATTGGTCCTTTCGACTATTCTAAATTCATGAAACAAATTAAGCGATAACGAAGCTTCTTTTTCCCCTTGATTACATTTTCATACAAAAAAAGCCAATTTTGGCGAATGATATCTTTCAGGGTTATTTGCTCCACAATTGTGGATGACAACTCAGATTGTTTAAAGGTTGTAAAAATAAAAAATTGTCAACGTCCTACTACACAACCCTATTTAGAAACAGTAAATTTGATGTTTTTCCTAACCCAGATGTAAAATTTCCTCAATATTTCTATACTGAAGTTCTGTTTGCGACGTGTTTTCCTTAAATACCAGTTCTATACCTAAATCCCACCTCTATACCTAAATACCAGCTTTATACCTTAGTATTCCTCAAATCCCACCTATATACCTAAATACCAGCTTTATACCTTAGTATTCCTCAAATCCCACCTCTATACCTAAATACCAGCTTTATACCTAAGTATTCCTCAAATCCAACCTCTATACCTAAATACCAGCTTTATACCTTTGTATTCCTCAAATACAACCTCTATCCCACCTCTATACCTATATACCTAAATACCAGATACCAGCTTTATATACCTAAATACCAGTATTCCTCAAATCCCACCTCTATACCTAAATACCAGCTTTATACCTTAGTATTCCTCAAATACCACCTATATACCTAAATACCAGCTTTATACCTTAGTATTCCTCAAATCCCACCTCTATACCTAAATACCAGCTTTATACCTTAGTATTCCTCAAATACCACCTATATACCTAAATACCAGCTTTATACCTTAGTATTCCTCAAATCCCACCTCTATACCTAAATACCAGCTTTATACCTTAGTATTCCTCAAATCCCACCTCTATACCTAAATACCAGCTTTATACCTTAGTATTCCTCAAATCCCACCTCTATACCTAGATACCAGCTCTCTACCTTAGTATTCCTTTAATACCAGCTCTATACCTAAATATTCCTCAAACCCCAAATCTATAAAAGAAAAGAGATTTACCATCTATTTATTTCTTTCAAACACATCTTGTTTTAACATTTGAAAAAAAAAATTAAAAAACTAAAATCAATGAAATGAATGGTTACAAACAATGCATGTTCGAAGCCCTTCGGTCTTCTCACATACCCACTAATCCCACAGGAATGACTTGTCGGGTCGTATCGATATCACACCTCCGTGAGATATCATCTTTATAACACCTAATAATCAGAACAATATAACCCATTGGTGATACAGAATCCTTTTCCTTGATAAGCTGTAGGCTTATAAGACCGTGTTTTAGAGAGGGTATGTTAGGTTGTCTTATAGAACAAGGACGACCGCCGTCCCGGGACCTGAAGTAGAGGATTTCCTAAACAAAATGAATGTTGATGACGTTGTTAAAAGAAATGTAATTCTTTATATTTCCTTTCCTGTTATAAATTACCGGAGAAATAAAAAAGTAAATATTGTTTGATTAAAATATGAAGAATGTTCGTGCAAAATATATAAGTTTGGATACGCAGATTACTGTTAGACGTAACACAATAGTTGTTTGATAATCAAGATGGCACAAATAATACATTTTAGTACAAATTAATAAACAGTGACAATAAATCGTACTTTTATCTGTGTCAGTGAAAGCTTCATAAGTGTTCCGATTGTATGGTGATCTCCCAGGTGGTCTTACACAATAACATACAATAAAAGACGATGGGTATCCGAATGGGATAGTACATGACAGGTCGGTCATCTGGTAAAAGTATATTCATGTCTGTATCTCCATATATAAAATGTTCCTTTTTCCTACACTGACACTATTTACTAATAAATAAAAATTTCATTCAAGAGAAAATTAGAAAATTCCGCCATGAGTTTAACAGTGAACAGATTTCGAGTACTTTCAAAAGTTTCGCTATCAATCATCCGCATCACTACTCCATTTACAAGTAACCTTAACATAAAATAATTATCTCTTTCTGTAATTCTTATAGAAGTTCTTCCCGTGAGTTACTACCCATTCATTGTATCAAACTCGTCAATACGTATTATGCGTGTCAATTTAATTTGCACGTGTCGTAATGGCCAGAAAGTTGAATTTTCATTACCGTTACTTTAAAACCGATTGAATACAATGTGTTTGAGATATGTGTTAGATAGGAGTACCTCAATGTAACGAATATATAAGTAAATTAACGAGCGGCATCTCTACTTTAATTCTAAAGGTTTATGAAATATCGTGAGGATGACACTTGCTTTAAGATTTAGAAATATTGCGTTAAGATTTTAATTAAAATCCATTA
Organism: Ylistrum balloti; assembly: GCF_031769215.1. Lineage (NCBI taxonomy): Eukaryota > Metazoa > Mollusca > Bivalvia > Pectinida > Pectinidae > Ylistrum > Ylistrum balloti. The sequence goes on along the minus strand of NW_026782402.1, from coordinate 106,384 downwards.
ACTTGCCGTTTCCAATCATTTCTCAAAAAATTCTCAAGGCGATTCCTAAATGACCGAAATCCATTATTAACAGGTAGATTAATAGACAGTTTGCAGTCATTATATATGATTCATGACTTTTCAATCAATGCTAATATGAAGCTCATATTACCACAAGCGAACGATTTCAAACCAAAACGAATTTTGTTAAAAGTTGATATGATATCAACGAATCTAAAGAAATTGGATAAAAGGTTTAATTAAATATTTAATATTCACTTTAGAAATTATTTAGATAATTCAGATAGGAAAACGCCATTTACATATGAATAAGCAATGATCTATCAGGTGCGCCAATCAGGTGATTTTGTTACTACCGAAAGCCGGACTCGTTAGTATAAGCATGGTAAACAACAAACGTATGTGTTAAACAGGCTAAATTCATTTCCTGTTATCGTCTTACTTTCATCATGTAACTGTAGAGAATATCTATCGACCAGTTTTGTCACTGGTTTTCCTCGCGCATCACGTGCCAAATGCTAGTCGTATTTCGTTTTATCAACGAAGGCATCTTTTGCAAACCTAAATCGTTTTAAAATGATGAGAATTGCGCACATACACCCCCTCCCCCTTACCAACTCATCACGGCAATGCTCATTAATCAAAACGAGTATATTAGGATATAGCTGTGATCTGGTGGCGTTGTGAGATCGTCACGCGTGACTGATTGTATAGGGTATCGCCCCATCACCATGCCGCGGGTCTCTCTACCTGAAGTATGGGTGGCATAAGCTCATGACGACTCTACACAAAGTGCCACTTTTGTCGTTAGCCCTTTTGAAACGACACCAGTCTTCTATCATATTCCTAAGTATTTCATAAGAAAGCGTTGCACTTGAATGCTTTTAGCCAGTTTTCTCTTTAATCATTTTGAATATATTTTTGTAAACTTAACGTAAAATGCTTTCGACAGCCGCGAATATGATTTATAGCCGCCAATGGAGGCAAATTTGCTCGATAACTTTTGGAGCTGTCAACCCTATCGTGTGGAGAAAATCGCAGCCTTTTGTCGTCTGCTTGTCGACGTCGTAGGTAAATCACAGGTATATGAGGTAGACATAATTAACAATCTGGGGTCACGGTACCACCGTTTTGAAACAGATACATCATACAGCAGATCGGGGTAGGTTGGTAGCTGGTTATTCTGAAGAAATATATCAATTTGCACGTTTTCGACAACCTTACTATGAAATAAAGGGGGGAGGGTGGAGGAGGGGGGGGATATAAAAATAGGATTTTTGCTAATGATGACGTAAATTTCATGATTAATTTTTTATTCCAGTATTCCAGAATATCAAAAATCCCCGCTCAATTCAATATACGTATTTAACACATTCAGTCAGTTCTGTATCGTATGATGTAAAGGCTTGTGTTGGAAATGTATAAGAGTTCTTTTCTGATAAACAATGTTCGATCTTTTTGTAGCTGTAGGTGACTACCTATCAATAACACAATATAAGACATTGTACTTATCACCCCTAGTTGTAAAACACTCCCCTTATCGTTATCAATCTGAAGAAAATTCCGTGCATTTTTCAACACGTTTTGAAAATGATTATGCAAGGTGTTGATTAATTGTATAAAAAATCATATACATTTCAGAATGTGAACTAAGTGAAATCATCTGTAACTCGCAGCAAATGACACTGTTTTCGTATTGTTTTTATGGATAGGATTTCAGGCACTACAACATGGTTATCCGAGGATTCACATTTAGGGAAGGGAAGAAAAAAACTAAATTCTGTAAGAATTCCGTGAAATCTTATGCCTGATGATTCTAAATAGAATATATCTAAATACCCTGTCCTTAAATCTACCACTAAATGAAAACAGAACTTGGAAGCGAGAACGAATTTTAATGCCCAATGTTAATGGACAATATATATGCACATTTACCGACATCCTTAATATTTATGTGCATTTGGATAAAACAAAAAATCCTTTAAATTATGTGAACCTCTGTTACAAAATTCAATTAGACACTCTCTAGCAGCACTTGTAATGAATGACGCATTTCCAAGATGACGGACTTATGTATATGTGTATACATGTATATATATATATATCCTAACTTCTCCCTCCCCAGCGAAATAACTCACTCGTTGTAATGTTTTATAACCAGGAAGTGTACTTTAACCGGTGTTATGAAATTATCATCGTAAGACTGGACATACATCAGTTACATGTATTGATCGTTTTCCGAAACATTTAACATTTTAAACCATCATTCATTTGGTGAGAAATAATCAAAGCTCTATTCCCGGCTATTTATTTTTTTAAATTGTTTTTGTTTGTTTTTGTTATTTTTTTTTTTTTTGTTTTGTTTTTGTATTTTTTCAGTTTCTTACATAATACTATATAGTATTGAAATTCATTGCAGCTTAGTCGTGTTTGAAGCAATTGTACATTAATGCAACATTATACATAAATATAAAAGTTATCAAGTAATTTAGAAGAATTGTTCTTTTATAAAGTGATTAGAAATAAGGCTGCTCGATATGGTTATATGTTTACTTTTTGTATTCGCTGGCTTTATATTACACAATAAACAATGTCTATCACAAAAGCTCTGATGGAAAATAATTGAACTGTGTGTTATTCACGTGTAAATTATCAACATTATATACATATATCTATATTACATACCAGATACATACCTTACGTATTAATATAGTAAATAATTAAAAGATGAATTCAGTTTTTTATTTTTTTTTCCGAGAAAACAAAATTGACAATGTATTGGAAATGTATATGACTCAAATATGTTTGAACCTCATTTGTTGATTAAATTCAAAATCTATGCTAGGTATTTCCTAACTGCAGCTAACTGTTGGTATACATAATGCGTACAAAACCTCATTCTTTTTTGCCTTAATCAGAAAATGAAGGCTTCAATATAATTATGTACATCACTAATTAGCTAATCGCCCGCACGCGTGAAAAGGGACGTGCCCGTGCGTTACAATTGCTTTGAAGTCCTTGGAAACAATTACAAAACATGCAAGATTATCACAAATCTTTTTGTCGTGCAGCTGATGCTGGTAAGCACTATGTTCTATCTAATCTTGACTTATTTAAACATAAGTTTCTATGTTTCGTGTTACAGATTAGCCGGAGATTCAACGTCTTAAGCAGGTTATTGTTTTACATTTGTAATAAAGTCATTTATAAAACGTTTGTTTCTATCCGAAAGGCGTTAACGTTAAAAAGAATTTTGTTATAGATATATTTGGTTCCAATTAAAAACGCATTCTGCAAGGGATGAACTCGCAAGTTAGGGCAATGACGAGAGAACAGCTGTACTCGAATGAAGTTGAATAAAGTATTTTATAACATAGGTTTACTCAGTTAGAGTTATCAAATGTTTAAGTACCGTGGTTTAATGTTTACAGCGCCTAAATTAACACTTGTATAACGAAAGCACAGGTAATTCCTTTAGGGAAGAACTCACAAGAAGTTTTTTGGTCGATTATTTAGGTCGTATTCCGACATATTTCCGTCAACTTACGGTTATAAACATTCAAATTAATGTGTAACGTAACCACACGAAGTTCATTTCTAAATATCTATCTACCGAACGCAGTTAAGTCTGTTCGTTTCACATTACACTGCAAGCCCAGATTTAGCGTAAATCATATCTCAATTCTATGCCTAGACATTTGACACTAATCCAGTTGGTGTTGATATACAGCAAACACCTGTATGATTACAAAATTATGATTCTAAACCTGCGGGAGTTCATTTACGTTACTCAATCCTTTATAACCGAAAATGCTCTCTTTCTCGTCTTCTGTATCGTGAAGATTCGTCAGAAACATTCAGGTTGTGTTACAAAATACCCATTTTATTACTTTTTTTGTCGTTGGGACATTTTACATAGATATTATTTTGTATCCGAAGCTTATTTATCAAAGTTCATAGCAGTATTTTTTTTTAAATCTCGGTATATCATATTTAAATTGAATAGAGTAGAATATGTTTATATCAACAAATAAATAATTGTCTGATTTACTATATTCTATCTAGTTTTTATTCTAATTTTATTTCATTACCTGATACACGTTTTTGATTATTGCAACAATTTTAATGCCGCAATTTTATAGAATCGATAAATAAAATGTTAAATTATGTAATTATGTCACTGAATAATAATCAATAACGAAAAAAACAACATTTTATTGTCTAGTTATCAGTTATAAAATAGAAATTTGTTAAATATTTCCGTAACATGAAAAACAACCATCCGTATCTGAGCTTATTAATCACGTGTTAAATGTTTTAGATATTCATGAATTAGTTTCAACAGTGTAAAACCAGTTGACAAATAGTTGTAAGTAGAGATGCAATATTAAAGTATTGTAATCCAGTCGTTTAACATTTTAACATTTAAACACCCTGTACAATCATCAGCATGCACATATACCTAACCGACGGTCATCAGATGGTTTATAAATAACTGAAAGTAATTAAAGCGAGTGGAAATATCTTTTTTAAAGGCAGATAATTTAAAACAATTATTTCTAGAAACGAACAAAGACTAGAGATAATTCGCCGATATTTCTTTTTGGTATTCAGCACTAATTGATAAATATAGAATTTGAGCTATATATTCATTAGTGGGGATTTAGCGGGTGCACTGATATATATAAATAGTTCGAAATCCTGTCACAGATTTTAGTAAGAGCTTGGTTGTGTGTCTGTACAGAAGTATGAGGTTAATACCGACACACACACCCGTGACTACAGCAGTTCCTACTGCTCCTTTCTGTGTCACCGGCGTCTCACCGTGCAAATGAAATGAAAACACCCGCAGGCGTCAAAACAAATCCACAAAGATCCGGGCCGTCATTCGCCTTGGGCTTTATTGTGTCCCTGTAAAAAGCAGGGTAGGACTGAAATTGGAAACCTTTTCTTTAAGCTTACACCCATTCACTATCCAAGTTTGAATCCCGTAGACGTACATTTAAGGAATTTACGGTCTGGGAAAACAGCATTCATGCTACTTGTATAGAAAGGTCAGCAATGTGGAACGTCCCATTTCATTCTCATAGAGTAGTTTGTTACAAACAAATTTGCATTTCCGGAAATTATATCCCTTCCACTAAAATAATATAGTCATACTTTTTAAAAATATGCTGTAATAGTTTGCATAAATGACAACTGTTCAAAACAAACGCGTAAATCGGAAGAAAAAAAATGCGACCCGATCCACACATTGTATTTAGTTAGCAGGTGAAATATTGTATCTGCGCACACACTGATGACTTGATTTGTGCTGTTTTGATGTGGTTTTGATAATTCTAAGTTATATTGTAATTTCGTTCAATTTTTCATACAGATAAACATGTTTTTTTCCCTTAAATTTGGAATAGATCATGAAAAGAATAAGTAAGAAATTGACAACTCCTGTGTCGGTCTGAAATCTGAAATGAAACGCACAAACGAATTCATTTTTAGGCGATTTTAGTATATATAATTATAAGCGAGATTTTACCTGAATCACTCTCATGTTGAGTCCCGTTTCCTGAGCTAGCTGTTCCCGGATGTGACGTGTAGGTTTAGGAGTTGCATTGAATGCCGACTTCAAAACTTCCAATTGTTTTGCTTTTATCGTGGTCCTTGGTCCTCTCCGTTTGGCTCCAGCGTTAGAATTACCACTTCCTTCTACTAATTCTTCACACGATCTATCGTCAACATCTGGCGTCGTTTGTCCAGGATTCGGAGGAATAGAATTTCCATTTGTGTCACAACTTTGTGTACTATGGTTAGAGTCTGATGAAATCTTAAGCAGAGCGGTATCGTCCTTAAGAGGGTCTGGACTTGAAGGGATGGAGTTCATGTCGTTCTTGTTGTTGATGATGTTATTATTGTTATTGTTGGCAATATTTGTATTGTTATTTAAGGTGATACTTGACAAAACATTTTCCTTTGTGTCTATTTCAGTAGTGTTGTCACCATCAATACTAAAATCCCGGTCCGAAAGGTTTGCCGTGTGTTCTAACTGGTCGAGTTCTCCTTCGTCTTCTATATCAGAAGACCCTGTAAAATTAGAAAGATTATTTTAGTCTCAGTAAGAAATCAAAACCGCAATTTCAAAAAAAAAAAAAAAAAAAAAAAATTATAATAATACATTTTAAAATTACTTTCTATGTCTGAAATGAAAAGCACACCTCTCACAGTATAGCAATGTTTTTGGAACATCACTCAAACAGTTTCAAAACAATGGACTCAATATAGTACAAGGCAGATGCAGGTTAAAATCTTCAAATACTCAAGACAACGCCACAGACGAGAGTTAGTTAAATAATATACACCAGATATGAAACACACATCATATGAAATGACAGAATTTTACGCATCCAAAGTTTAGCAATTTGAAAAATGTAAAGTCCATATAGATACTATCTCCGTTAGGAAAATTCAGACCCCGGGAATGTTTGGAATCTAATGAAGATAATAGTAAATTCTTGGTTAGTCAGCAAAAGACACTTAGATAAATGATTAAATTCAAGACGTGTTGTTAAGATTTACTCGTATAATCCCAAAAACATATACAACCTTCACAACGCATTTAGAAGGCCTTATGTATTCCGTTTTAACTAACACCCTTCTCAACGTCATACCGTGTTTTCTCATGCTTGATAAAATCGAAACCTATTTTTTTTTTTTCCCAAACCCCAAGAATCACGTCTTTGTCATTTTCAAAATCAGTAATAAAGACTGGCGTTCGTTCTGATGCGACATTTAATTTGTATTAAATCGAACTAAGATAGCGATGTTCTCTTGAAACTACAATGAACAAACAGCAATCGTTTTGAAGACGAAGGAAAAGCACGTGCGTATCTAAATCACTTGTACGTCCAATATGAAATAATGGATTTCTTGCATAAAATTGGTATTTTTTTTATAATTCTGCCTGTGTTATCAGGTCTACATGTACAGATACGAGCGCGCACGATAACCCCTCGACTTCAGGCCCCGAATTAACACGATGCTGGGCGATATGACTGGTATTATAAAAATTATCATCCTATGAAGTAGTAATGAGAGACGGAGAGAACATGCCCCCTCCCGACTTCCAGATAACACAACCACAAACACATCCTTTTATTTTCTAAAAGGAAACCAGTCCTAAGGAAAACTTGAAGCCATGCTCTAGTTTTGAAAAAACACAAGATAATAATATTTTTAAAAATTTTAATGAAAGTGAATGAAAGTATATGTTATAATATTTCTTCATGTCCTTAAGATATAGAAAACAGAATAATTCAAAACGTGCATCCTGAGTTCCATATGCTTTTCATTAGAGAACTTTACTGCCAGCATTTAAACTTAACGCCCAGAAATGGTCTTTCTTAGCATATATTTTCTCATATCTATTAAGAATTCATATTTTTGTGAGAGAAAAGTTAGCGGGCATTTGAGTTCAAAGGACTCAAGTATAGTATAGTGCTAGGGAAACATTTAGCGGCGGACGAGACACAGGTCACAGCAGGATTGCCGATTAGGGGGACTATTTATTACATCCGCGGAGGAATTTCTGCCTGATACCTGCGGAGTAATAATGACCAAAGTGTCTGAAAACACTTCGACAAAATTCGGGTGCCACTTATTTTAACGACTTAAAAAACATCGCCAAAGTGCAGTGTAGACGTTCAGTTGGTATTTGTTTATGTAGCAGAATCAGGTGCATGTTTTTATTGACAGACGTCCGAAATATTAGCCAGAAAAATACATGTGAACAATAATATTAGACGTAATAAGTAAATAGTTTTACAGCGTTTAGACTTAACGAACAATGGTTGCATACATTATGAACTTTTTGTAGTTTGTAGCGGAGTTTTGTTTTTCTAACGGTCAAATTAAAAACAAAAATCAAAATTGTCATAAGATTTACGAAAACATTTTTTTTAAACTTTTAACGGTAGTGCAACATCAATATGAAGAATAACAATACATATCTTGTAAATCTGACAAATCACACTACCTAAACTTACACCTGTAATCCGGGCACACATTTATCGATTTTGTTTTAATTAAAATATTTTGTACGTTCTTATCAATTCATTTAAGAAGATAAGAATTAATTAATTCAGAAATTAATTTAACAAAGAACACGGATTAAGCAAACTTCAATTATTATAATTTTACTAGCATATCTTTTTTCAGAAAATGTGAACTTTGACCTCTTTATATATATATATATTACAAGCGTGATATGATATCCAAAATATGTAAATCAATTGACATATCGTGAGACAAAGGAACAACGAGTAGGTCAACACGCTATCCTATGTCTTCTTTTCCCCTCCCAGGTGTTATTGTTATATCTACTTATAACCTGTCTGGACCAAGGGGCTACAGATTTCATGGAATGGTCCAAAATAGGCTCGACTAACAAGATTAGGGAAACCCAATACAAGATTTCACAAGTCGGTGTGAGATTACGAGCATGCAATCCGTGCACTTAACACAATAACAGTTAAACAAGTCTCTAGGTTACCCCGTGTCAGAGAATATTCGCCATTCCCAAACCGTCCTGTCACAAATTTCTAATGTAGCTACCACCTTAAAGAAATGTGTTATTTTATCTAATATGTGAATGGAAATTTATTTCTATCTATTTGTAATCTATAATATTCTAAGCTGTCAAGTTTTGTATATAACGTAGAGCATTTCTGATATCACGCAATATTTATCTTTACTTTTATTTATTCTTAAATAAAATCTAACTTATATAAATATATATTTTGTACAAATTTAAATTATTATTTTCAATTTCATTCATTGCGTTTACCGATGAACAATATGAAGAATATAAATTAATTTCGAACATTCCACATAAACATGTATTGTAATCTTGCTTTTGACATATGTATATCATTATTTCATGATTCATTCATATTCAAAAATTTTTAAAAAATGTTACAAAACTTTTTCAATGCAAAGTCTCGTTGATGCTTACCCATGCTTTGGTATAGATTTGAGAAATATCTTCCTTTCAGTGGGTCGGAAGGAAGAAATTGATTTAGTATAAAAATTAAAACAAACATTTATGACAGAATGTACAAAACATCTGAAATAACATTGTCATTGTATTAAATGTTGCTCTTACAGCAAAGCATTAAATAACAATTTTTTCCGCACTTTCAAAAAAATGATGCATGAGTATGGAAATAACAAATATTTGTCTGTAGCGCGTGCTTTGTCTGTCAGTTCCTAACAATCTCAGAACATATCGATTATAGATGACGTCTTCCAAGCACCCATCCTCCATCCTCGCCGATCAGTCTATAAATATCAGCAGGATTGACAGTTGATATGTAAGTATTGTTCACATATCAATACTTCTTCCATGTCCAATATATTCACAACTACGTGTATTTTTGGGAATGAATATATTCTGGGGAATCCAGGACTCGTCCAATCAAAACCACAGGATACCAACGTGCTTACAAATAGCTTGGATGTTAATTCGATTTTTTGGGCCTAAATCCTCCTATTTAGACCTTGTTTAGCATCTTAACACATTACATTAGATTCCAAAGGGAGCGATTACTTCCATCATTAGACACAACTGAGCCGGCAGGTCCTGTAGGCGAGTTACAGATCAATGCGTGGCAAGCAGAAACAAATTCGGCAAGCAACACTCTGATGAAAAGCGCTGTTTATTTGTGATAATGAGAGACGATTGAGTCTGCGGGGTCAATTTGAGTCGCATCCCCTCTAATAATACATTCTTTTATTATCTCCAATGAAAATGAAAACACGAAACAGACAAGAAAGGGACGGCGACGTCAACTTCATTAAATGTTGGACGCAAATCGAGTTTACGATATCGATAATCAGATTTAGCGGAATATTTTAGCTGCTAACCGTAAAGTGCTGTGTTTGTTCCTTCAAGAAATATTTTGCGGTTTATTTGTATTTTTTTGTTTTAATGGTTTATTAGCATTCCTTAAGGTTTCAAGGAATTTTACTCGGTTGGGTGGATTTTTTCTTGATGAGAAAATAGAACGATCAAATAAAGGACCAAAGCATTATTAAAGGCGTCAACCCGGCAATGGATATTACAAAATGAAAAAGCTCAGTGCCTGACATGGATTTAGAGACATATGTTCACGCCAAGACTTTATCAACTTCGGGTTGAAATTGAAAATATTACTTTAAAGACAAGATATCAATGAAAATGTATGACAGAAAACTATGTTTTGACCGATTTGATTTAGTACATTATAGAAGTCATATATCTATATTAAGTATCACAATTGACAATCTATCTATTGACCATATATGGACGTTTTATAAATATCTTAATATAATTAATCGTTTAAAAATATATTCTACTTTACATGTGTACGTAATATAATTATTAATTTATATAATCAATTACATTGTAATTGAGAAGGTCAATGAATTACATACCTGTATATACCTATTGTACTTATTGTGTTATGTACTACACCTAGAATTGCAAATTGAATTTTGAATTGAAATTTGTATTTATATTACAAAAGGTAATGCATTTTGTTTATCATTTTTTTCTATTGAGGAGAAAAATAAACAGAAAAATGATAATAAGTTAGGTATTTATGATATGTTATAATGTGTGCAATTAACCTTATATTCTAGGTGGAAACCTATAACATAGCCTTGCTAATCTTTCCATCTTCCCTGTAACGTGTGTGGTAAACTCTATCTGTTAGGTTATTAAAGTATTTTAATCTCTAATGAGCATTTGATTAAAGGAAATTCGTCTAAATCTTCAACCTTGATCATAGATATGGAAGAGAAATAAACTACTCCAACACCCAATGCTTCTTGTATATTCAACTAATAAGTGATAAGATGAATAGAATTTACTTGGCTTTCCTCAAGGAATAAAAACTAGGAGGTATATATATAAAAATACGTATTTTATATTTTAAACTACTACTTACGTTATTTTAGACCACACCAGAAATAGACACAGGATTTAATAGGTGGTTCCCAAACCCGTGAGAAACTGACAATTCCTAGCTTTTATAAAGATCTTAATCGGAAATATCAAATTTAAAAACCTTAAAATAATAACCTGCTGGTTGTGATATTTTCGTATCTACTGTAGGTGTATGACGATAAAATTGTAATTAACTTATGTCGTTTATCAGGAATATTAATCAAACATTTACACATAGCTGATGAAGAGCTATTTTCGTTAGTTAAACTTATACAGAATAAAATGTAATGAACCGAAACGAGAAAATATTGTACAATAAGTCAGAGTGATTTTTTCTCGTTTCGGTTCAATTCACTTTATTCTGTACACGTTTGTCAGACACCTATAAAAACCAAACAAACAAATCCGTTTTTTTTTTTTCAGGAATTAAAAAAAGGGGACAAGAACAAAACAAAAACAAACAGACCAAAAGTGTTTCCAAATATACAATGTAAATAACTATAAACCCTGTCAGTTCGTGATTTTAGTGCGATGTCCGGGTCATGATACTATAACCACAAGGTCAGACTGTCTTAGACGCTTCGGTATTTGTCTTCAAATATGACAAAGTAAGCTTCTTACTGACATTGATCAAAACGAATCGGAAGCGAGCATTCTTTGATTTCCGGTATGTGACTGACTCAACTTTCGATTGTTGGAAACAATTAAAACTTCAAACAAAAGCTGCTTAAACATGAGTATTTTGGTCGATATCATTTCTCGAAGATGTAAGAACGCAAAGAATCTGATAAGACTCACCACAAGGCGACATGATTAATATCATCAATTAATCATTATCTAAGGATTTCTAACTGCTTCTATCGAACTCAATACCTCTTCAAACACGCGTTAACGCCAATAACGAGAGGGATAGATTTCGGATACTTAGCCAAGAAAAAACCAGGAGCTGAATCTGCTATTGATTGTTAGAATAAACAGTTGTTGGGTATTGGAGACTAAATGGTGCGAGTAAATGCTGAACTGGATCCATTAGAAGCTGGAATGACATAGATTAGTCTGCATTCGATCGAAACGCACAGATGATCAAAGAAAAGATAATCGTCGGCTTCTAATTTACAAGTTGTTGTCACAATATTGCGGAGTGTGGAATGGTTTTATGGCCATTTAAAGCATCTTTTCTCTAAAACTGTCGTTGCTATTCCTATTTGCGACAAAGGGTGGTGATATTGACAAGACCATGTGTACAGTTCATGATAAAGGAAAGATATTCCGTTTTCGATGGAAAGTTGTTTTATTTCCGCCTGTTTTTATTTGTCAGTCCAGATACCCAATTATTATATGGGATTAAGCCTCTTAGATGTCTTTTAACACAATAATGAGAATATTACAGAATACATGTAGTTAATATTTCAACGTGTCCTTTTGTCATTTTGCTTATAAAATGAAACAATGTAACAATACATACATTGCCGACAGTTTTAACCTGACTGAAGCACTTTCTATGGCTTCCTATTCACACCAAGTTTCAGACAGAGTTATTCACATTTAAGTCATGTTCAGCTTCTCCATCAAAACACTCGTCTACTTTAAAGCAAATGTGATAAACCTCACGTCTCTTTTGTTTCGGTGTCTTCGGACGTAGCCAAGGAAGACAAAAATGATTGAAGAGGCGAAGAAATATGTGACTTCTCGCATTTTAGTAATATCTAGTTCCATTTACATGAATTAAACTTTGTTTCTGAAAAAAATAAAGTCTATCCAAGCGAACCTATATATATCTATGGTCTATCACGAGGTACATTGGTAATGAAATATTCGTCTGTTGGACTTGATGTCCAGCGAAAGTACACTTAGTCAAGAATTCTTCATTTATTGGGAAAATACAGTATGAAACCGGAAGGTACATAGTCATAAACAATTCTGACTTCTGCTAAGGATCGTGTCTCTTCGACGGCTTCTAAACCTGGCAGTACTTACACCACACTTCCAACCATTCGCCAACATTTTCCTGCCATAAGCCAGAAGTCGGTGATATCATGATTTTTTTTCATGGGTGGGGGTGGGGTTGGGGGGAGGGGGAGTGGGGGTGTAACTCCAGAAAGATTTCCTGTCCAAGGTTTTATCAGGATGTTTTAAGTGTCGCGGGGAAAGTTCTTCCGGTCCATTATGGGTCTAAAAAGCAATTCTCCGTTTCTCTTTTATAAAACATGTTATGTCAAGAATACTTATCTTCACGTATTTAAAAGAAAAAGAATGTATTTTCACGTTATTTATTTTCAAAAATAGAAACAGGTAACGATTTCAATCGGGTATAAGGTTTCAATCTCTTGAAGAGCTTATTTCAAATATATTGTCGAAGTGGACATGGACAGTAATGATAAACAGACTGGAGAACGATTGCCGTTGGGGTGGGAGAACATTAAACATGTCGTGATGCGAGTTGGGATACCGTGGCTAAAGGCCGAATCATTGCGGTCAGGCTGAGACCTTACACACAGATCGCAGGCTAATGGAATCGCTGCTAGGAGAGAACGAAACAGTCTCCGGAGAACATAATGCAATTTTCAGCGTTGTAATACAATTCTGTAGACAAGGCGATACTCGTGACATGTCGGTAATGAAAAGAATGTACAAATCAGCTGTTCTCGCCATCTTCTCGTCCAACGGCACTGACAGGAAAGGCTCGAGGTTGAGGGGTCAAACTGCATGTATTGTGTAACACCCTGTCCGGAGTTCGGTCTCCCGAGTCCGTGAAGGAGCTTTAATCCTCTCCCAACAACTGTACAAACGATCATCGAGCGGAACTCGCGACCCCCAATTAAACAGGCAATTGAATTTACATTAATGACAGGGGTATGACTGTGAAGACCTGCCATTAACGCTTGGTGATGACTGTGCCACAAAGACCTTTGATTTCCACAAAAAGACAAACATTTTTAAAATAGCTTGAGAGACAATTTATCGTTTAGTCATCAACTGAAGAAATGAAGGGTAATGGACAGGAATAAACAGTTATCTTCATTCTATTTGCCTGGTCGTTCCATTGGCCAATAACACAATGTAATCGATCCAGTAAAAATCCGGAACGGACGTTATCTTCTCGTGTCTTCTAGTTAAAAACGACAGAAACTTTGATTTTACTGGTGCGATCAAGATGAAAGGATAAGATATTTCTATGACGGATTTTATTTCTAAAACTTGAGCTGGAATTGAGTATTCTCCAATACCAAAACTACGTATCTGGAATTGTAGACACGTTTACGGCCTGCGGATAGTTGGATCAGTCGGCATGCAAATTATCAAGATAAGATAAACAGTATGGCGTGATAATCTGAATGATGTGTAAGGGAAAAGGCGAACGGCACATCAACTCAATCTCAAATGGTCCTGTGCTATTCTATTTCAATCTCCAGCGGCGTTGGAACACTCCATTTCAACATCAAGCCTCCCTTTCCGCTTCATCATCTCTTCCTCGAAAGGTTCTGTGCCATTCTTTTTTCGACCTCAAGCATCCTTGCATCCTCCATTTCAACCCCGAGACTCCCTATTTCACTCTATTTCAAACATCAGCTACAGGTAAACCTATGCTACTCATTTTACAGCCCCTAATGGTCAATCTCTACTACTTCATTTCAGCCTTCATCGTCCCTGTTCAATCCCATCTCAAGCATAAACCGTCTATGTTCAACATCATTTAAAAGTCGGGCGATCTTATACCATCCTATTTCAACCTCAGTGTTACTCACAATATATCGCATATTAACCTAAACCGATCACTTACGCACACAATATTCCGTTAAAAATGAAAGATTTTACTATTTTTTTCCAACAGTACAGAGCGCTTGTGTTTGCAGCTATGAAGAACACACAATGTAAACTTTGAAGCGTTTATATGCTCTTCTCAAACCATGAAACATGACTTTCGAATAGTACATCTTTAAACACTAGGGATAGGAATCGACACCCCAGACTTACGCAGTAAATAAATTGAACTCACTATTTATAGCAAAATTAGGTACTCTAACAAATGTGTTTCTCCGTTTTAAATGCAAAACAGAATCGAACGCGCCTTACAAACATGCTATTACCCCTGGGTATGACGGCTGACAGAGTGGTGTGTTATTGGGCTACTAGAGGTCGTATATCACCGCAGTAGAACTGTTTTTGTGGAACAAGACCTGATACAGAGACATCCAAACATTACAACCTACATACAACAGTTATTGAGATAAATAAAGGAACTTTCATGTGTGTTACAATGGACAAAATCGATACCAATGTATTCGAAATCTAGGTCTCTCAGCTAAAGTGCTCATTCTTATCGCATATCGCATCGAATAATACCATTAAAGAATATTAATTTCAGGTTCGATCAGGGACAATGAAATAGGGGGTTTAGCTATGAACAAACATGATCAAATTATGATTGTGTTACTGAAATATTACAAAGAATTATTGAAATACAGTTGTTTTCTCTATATTGTAATCTATGCTATGGAGAGTTTTTTTAATCTTTTCATTTTACATAATTTCTTGAAGCGTACGCTAGCACAGTATCTGGACCGGTGGTTGTCAATCAGCTACAGGACAGACATTATGTTCCTGACGTGTCCCAGGTTTTCCCTTAGTGAACACTGATGTGACGAACACTGCCGATTGAACAGACGTTATTCAGCGTAAAGGCGACATGTTGTAACCGTGTTGTCTTTCCGTAACATACACATGTCGCCGGTTTGTAGCGTTAGAGGTAAACCTCGGCTGCCCTTTGATCTCTCAGTACGACGACTCGCCACAATACCTAGCGCGTCACATCCGGGACAACAATGGCGGCCGCCACGAGCTTGTCATCCAACCGACAGTAACATAATCACAGAACACTTGTATGCCGCTTTAAACAGAATGGAAGGTTCACAAGTATTGTGTTAATGCACCGTTAATGTAGAGCTACAAATACACTTCTCAGTGAGTAAGCAGAAAGGATTTCTAAATCTCCACTCTCTTTGATAGCTAGGTTCATGATAGCTCCATCGTTCTGACACCGCTAATTTAGTGGAAGGAAACGGAGAACGGAAAACGGAAGGAAATACAATATTAAACGAAAGCAACGAATTATTCATAATCATAAAAAAATAAGATATATATATTTTCCGTGTTTGGGGGAAAACGAGGTTAGACAAAATTTAATATATCACAAAAATAAATATATTAACGAAAATAAACATTTCCTTACACAATTCAAGTTAAAAATCAATTGAATATCATGAGATGTGACAGTTCAGAGGAGGCACAACTACAAATGTAGCTTTTGAGGAGCTCAGCCATTAATAAACGGTATTGATTGTAGTGACGGCTTAATATTCCTGCAGCAATATGTGTACAATGCACAGTCCCCCTACGCTGTTAGTGGCAGATCGCGTATCAATGGCTCTCAGGTGCGACAACGTGGGAGGATTCCAGGTGGACGGTCGTAATAGCGTTAGAAGTAAAAGGCAAATAATCAAAATGAAAGGAAATACATCGATTTAAGTGCAAGCGAAATTGTGCCAGACAATCTCAACACAATCATGGACCCGATTGCAGGGAAAACACGGGGCATCTTCCCAACAGAAGCCACAAACTAGGCAATGAAATTTTACATGAAGAAATTTCTGTCATATGAAAGGATCGTAATTTTATAAGCATACTTGTCACCAAAGGTCGAGCTTCAATTTAACAATATTTTGTCCGTCTATAGAACACTATATTAATGTACCAGCGCACTTGATAAATAACTCATCCTGGTAGTCGTTTATGTTTTAAATGACACATGTGTCACGGTTCGGTTATTAAATGTGTCTATATGAAACAATATGTTGTGTTAATGCATTTATTGGTGAGTACTTAACGCCTGTAAGTGCTGTGATTCGGTTTTGATGGCAGTCAATCGTTGCGGTTTAGGAACAAACACTCTCACGTTCGATATTGTTTGTTTTCTAAATTATCGTCGATTACAGCAGCATTAAGCATTAATTAACTGCCATCCCAGTAACTCTGAGCGCGAGCTGGACCCGATACATTCCGTACTAATAGCATACTCAGGCGTCATAATTTGTAGAGAAAGTTTGACATAGTTAATTAAATTACCGCTAATTTCTAATTTATCATTTTATATGGCATTTCCTACAACATAATTCATGAAAATTTTGTTTTCATCACGAGTCATTCTGGCAACTATGCCCCAAAGAAAAATAGGCCGAACAGACGACATCTAAATTTTGTAAATGCCACGAGGGCCATCTCGCGCACCTCGTGCTCTCGCGCAGCAGGAACACAAGATAATTTCCTCAAATTTTCGCTAACGTGACAATTGGACAATTTTTCATCTTTTACGGCCTGTCATTGCTTGATGCAAAACTAAGAAATTATCCGTGTTTAGGGATTTGGACTCCGGTTGTCGGAGGATCCGCTGATGGTCCCGGTCATAACCTAACACTCTGGGACATTTCTTTTGCCCATTCTCCATACCCAGAGGTCTACATAGAATACCAGCATCCAGCCTCACGCGGGAGGTTTCATGTATCATTCTCGGGGTCAAATGAGGGGAAATGGCTTTTCTATGACTAATACAAATCTACAATGACACACAAACCTAATGTCATAACTGTTTTATTTTCTTTTTCTTTTTTAAATTTTTGCTCAAGGCCTTGAAAGATTACTTGTTTAGGAAAAAAACTGATAATAATTTTTTTAAATAGATTATTATACTTCTTCAAAACCTATTCTGATACGTGGATTTATATGATGACAATATGCCCTATCGCAATACGTCATATTGCATATCTGTGTAAAAAGCCATACATCATGAATATGGGCTACCAGAGTCTAATAGGACACGTTAACCGCCATAATTGAACCGTTGAAGGATAACTCGTGATGACATCTGACACATCTATATAAACAGAAAAAACTGGTCAATCTGTCCCATCACTGCAGCATTATACATAGAATCTGACCATTATCCATGATTTTTCCCGTTCTTTAAAGTCCGTGGGAATATTTAATTTTCGTAAGAAATAACACATACATTGTGATAATTCCTATTAAGATATATAATAATGATAATCGTATTTCTCGTTATCAAGTGCGAATTAATTATAAACTACATGTAACTGGTTAAATGCTGTGTTTATATATAACTCCCATACAATTCACGCTATATACAATGTAGGTCTAGAAACTCTAAATAATGACCAACACTTACTCCGGACTGATGTTTTTACATCGATCACCTGGACTACATAACGCGCAATGCACATATTGCTGTATATGACACGTGCATGAGGTCACGTGTGGGGTTTACGAACGCGTAGGTGGGCTCGTGATGTATCGCATCTGTTGACTTATGTAGGGTCGAGAGGTAGAATGAGTGAATTCAAAAAGTGATGGATGAAAGGAAGATTGAGAAAGAAAGGAGAAGATATATAAATGTGGTATGTGGTGTGTTGTGTATATGTGGTATATATATATATGTGGTATGTAGGTGTGGTATATAGAAGTGGTATGTAGATGTGGTATGTAGATGCGGTATGTAGATGCGGTATGTAGATGTGGTATGTAGATGCGGTATGTAGATGCGGTATGTAGTTGTGGTATGTAGATGTGGTATGTAGATGTGGTATGTAGATGCGGTATGTAAATGCGGTGTTAGATATGGTATGTAGATGTGGTATGTAGATGTGGTATATAGATATGGTATGTAGACGTGGTATGTAGATGTGGTATGTAGATGTGGTATGTAGATGTGGTATATAGATATGGTATGTAGACGTGGTATGTAGATGTGGTATATAGATATGGTATGTAGACGTGGTATATAAATGTGGTATATATGTGTGGTATGTAGACGTGGTATGTAGATGCGGTATGTAGTTGTGGTATGTAGATGTGGTATGTAGATGCGGTATGTAGACGTGGTATATAGACGTGGTATGTAGATGCGGTATGTAGTTGTGGTATGTAGACGTGGTATATAGATAAAGTATATAGACGTGGTATGTAGATGCGGTATGTAGTTGTGGTATGTAGATGTGGTATGTAGATGCGGTATGTAGACGTGGTATATAGATGTGGTATGTAAATGTGGTATGTAGATTGTGTATATAGATGTGGTATATAGATATGGTATATAGATATGGTATATAGAAGTGGTATGTAGATGTGGTATATAGATATAATGTGTAAGATATTAACTGTGTGTGGTAGGTAGGTTTTAGATGATATGAAGAATTTTAGGTACTGCACGGTAGGTAGATTGACCGGGTACTTTAACATGCGGTTTAAAAGGAATGGAGAATGCTTTATTTTCTTAATGGAACTAAAAAGAAATTTTTGAGACTGATAATTCAAATGACTACAACCACTGATTTAATCAGATGACTACTATGTGGGGGCCGAGACACACTTAACAAAAACATGGTGCCTTCGGGCCCTCAGAGAAGGAAACTCCCTACCGCATCCCAAGTACGGACAACATGTACAGTGGGTTAGAAGTCTTTTTTTAACTGAACACATCGAGCACCCCCGCTACGAAATCAGTAGGGAAACAACTAAAGAACAAGCATAGGGCTCAGACACGGCGCGGTCTCCAGTAAGTTACGGTCAGTCTCCAGCAAACTATGTATACTTATCTACAAATATCACGTGACCTCCAAGAGTTTGATATGTTTTACAATTATTTCTAAAACTGGCAAACGTTTCTCTTATTATGATATGTAAATATTTACATAAGCTTGAAGACCGAAATCGAGAATTAGAAGTGAATTTTAGAACCAAGGGTAAAAAAAATCAGTAATATATCCGGAAATATGAGTCCGGTAATACTTTATTATTAGCATGTCAAATTCTGAAATGTTGCTATTCGATCCCAATATATGTCTGAATGTGTTTCTACTCACTGCTCCAGTCAAAAACAAAAATAAATAAATGTAGACTACGAGTTGTTTTGGATTTCTAACATTTCTGAAATATTCAGAGTATCATGTACTATGGAAATTATTCTTTTTACCAAATTTCACTCCCGCATCCTAACGAGGAGGAGAAATGGCAAAGAAAAATAAACAATATTGATATGAGGTGAATTTACTCCGGTAGCGTCAGAAATGCCTTGTCTCAGCAATGTCCAATTGTGAAATATGTTCAACTGTAACTGGTACATCCGTTCGTGTTAAACATTGTTTAACTCACAAGTCATATAATTTCAAAAAAGTATAATTATTTCATTGAACGTTTAGTAATGTTCCATTTTTTTTCTGTTCACAGAAAATGGAGAGGAAATTATCCAATTATTTTGTCTCTCTCGTTTTCATGACCTCCTAAAATAAATGTAGATGGATTTTCCCCTCTCTTAAAATATATACAAAATATCGCCTAAAACAAATGAATATATATTTATTTATATATAATCTTAATTTAATTTTAAAAAACACATAAAAACAATTTTAAAACAAAAATCTGCTTTGAATTCGAGCAAATTCCTTTTCCAGTGTGTTTGGTTAACTATGTTTCCTACGGTAGAAGTAGTAATGTACCCATTTCTGAAGTGGGAATCACAAAAGCTCTGTCAGAAATACAAATAAACGGCACTTGAGTTTTTGTTATATTTGCACAATACTCCACCCAAGGTCTTCCTTAGTATTATACTTCTCTATAAGGCTCCGTCCCTTCTCTCCCCAGTAGTTCGGGGACACCCGGTACATTTCTAGTTTACATTGTACACACTAAAATTCAAAACGTTCCATACAAAATCCTGAATATAGACTCTCGACCAAACATATAGGAACCTTTCGCTAACACTTCATTGTCGGGCCTTATAGTATCAAGTATAGGGTCCAAAACCTCAAACAACTAACCAAAGAGTCACAAAGTGCATTTTTCATACATTCACATTTTATAAATACGGCTTTCAAATTAGAATACGAAAAAACACAATCTAATCCCCGAGACGGAGACGGTATATGTGTACGTAATAGAAAACTTGTGTAAATACCATTTGGTAGCGTAAAACTGGCACTGTATTATCAATATAACATGCTTTAGATCGCCCAACAGTCGGGATTAAAAGATACACTAATACGGAGGGATTAGTAAAATTATATAAAACAAAAGATGCTGGCAATAAACACTTCAGAATAATTGTCTAATGAAGATTTAACGTGTCTAATATGGCTTTATTTGATAAAAATATTAATTCACAATGTTAGACTGCTCTAATGATGCTAACTTCATCTCATGGATCCCTCGTAGTTAACGCGTGTATATAATGCTATCTGTCATTTTGTTTGGGGTAATTGGTGAAATAAAATAGAAGAAGTATGCGAGGAGGCCGTTTTATAGTTCTTATTACAATTGTTGCAAAGCCCGAAAACATTCTCAATTAATAGATCGCATGACGGCGAAAGAATAGGGGCAATTCCCGTTAAAACGGGAATAAATGTGAGGAAATAGCGATTATGTGGCGATAATGATGATAAATTGGACCGTGGCTAAGAAGCGAAGATAGCCAGGACGTAAGCGGTATTACACACAGCAGACATGGAACATCTCTCTCACACACACACGACGAACACACACATAAATTTGTGAATATATCTTCACTGATTCTGTCTCGCATGTATACAAGATTTATAAAACATTTGGCCTACATCCCATGAAAAATACATTACCATGATTATAAATTATTTAAACTTTGAAACATTTCATATGTTAATGAAATGCAAGCATGCTTATTTCCGTTTAAAAATTTAAAAAAATACTATTTTCAGAAGTACTTTTTACATAAAGTTGTTGGAGAATATTTCATAAAAAGAATATTTACAAAATATGAATATAATATTGATATCAGTAAACTAACAGGTTAGTGTGGTTCCTACCTTCGTTGACGGTGATGGTATATTCTTGCGGTTGACTACGTAATATTCTGTTATTACAAATCAAGATGAGGAACTGTATGCATTTATATTTTACCTGTATTTCGAATCCCTATTCTTAATCCCGAATTATAGATAAATGAAAACTAGTTTTAATACCTTAAATAGTCAGATAAACCAACTGAGAATATAACATTGCCATTTAGTTAGAACACCTGCGCATATCTTCAATTAATCAGTTTTCTAACCTCCCGACACCTATTGATTTTGAGCAAATCACGTGACAAGCATCAATTAATTCGGTACTACAATTAATAATTCAACATCACATAGCGGTATTGTATTTTTTTTAAATCTTGGTAAACAACAAACGATTACGAAGTTCTCGTCCGGCCCATGCATAAAACAATTTTTTTTTTCTGTTGTCAAGAATATTCGTGAAAACAGCTATTTCTTAACTTGGAATACTATAATATGCTGGAATCAAGGTCTTATTATGAATTAACCAGAGAATATTTACAGATACTAAATTCATGCCAAAAATATATAGCCCTAAGCCATTTTTAATCTGTGGAGTTCTGTCAGAGCGGATGAGAACGGGAAGATAGGGGAAAAGTTTGGTGTTTGGGATAAAGTTAGATTCAATATTTAACAAGGGCTCTGATGTTACCATTTCCCAAACATCTATAAACTGGTAAACCATGCACGTGCAGACTCACGTGCGGATGTATGAGTAGGACTATGGCTTACCAATAGAATGAAACAAATACCAAAACAAAAATTGAAATGCTGAATTTTTCATTTCACTTATTCGCCTTTGAAAGCTGTGTTATTAAACATAGTGTGAAATTCATGTCTTAAGAACAGCTGTTAAAAAAATCTAAAAATAGTTTTTAAAACCAACTGTTATATATTCACATCAGTGATAGCTATATATACATGAAAGCGAAAACTAACGTTGTTTGATTTAAGACGTGTCGAAGTTTTGAATACTCAATGAACATGCTAGCGCTTGTAGGAAATGTATACTTTCACGTGCGTACACGCGGAAAGTGTTAAACCAACACACCGAATGTATCATATCACAAGTCAAACTCAAACATCCGCCATCCAAAACCAATGTATTTATCTATAGGAATCATTTTCCGGATAATATGTGTGCCGTATATACGCCGAGTTTCGGTAAATATGAATTCGAAAATTTTAAAAATATAATTTTACTCAAATAAATCTACAATAAAATAAATATGAAATATAATTACCTTGACATTTGCTGCTAATATAATCTTCTTTACAAATAAATTTATTCTCGTCCATAATATATAGCTCTTCTCCCGTCGACAGTTGTTTTCGGCATATCATGCACGTGAAACATTTTAAATGGAACACTTTGTTTCTGGCGCGTCTCACCAAATCGTTGGGTGATATTCCCTGGGAACAACCAGCACACTTGGTTCCAAAACGTCTGAAATATAAGAAAAGTGGAACGTAGTTCATCATCTCTTTAACAGGCGCACACTTCGGTTATAAATCACCTTAGCCATCATCGTGTTTAACACAATTTCGTTAGCCATTTCCTGATTTTCCTACCAAAAATCAAATTTCTTCATAACACAGAAATCGTTTTTGTTTGATAAAACTCAATTAAAAAAATAAAAATATTGTACCGATTTTAAATTTTTGACAGACATTGAAAATCGCATTTGGATGATTCACAATTAAATAAAGAAATTATTTGTTAAAATAAATGTACTATTTAGTTTCAATTTATTTTCTCTTAGAGAAGCTCACTTTTCAAATGTTCGACAGTGATACATATAGAAACGGAACGACACAAAATGTTCGAATTTTCTTAATTAAAACAGAAATTTTGGCTGTCTACTTGTAGCTTACACTGACCAGTAATACAACATCACCTTAATATAGTACTAGATAGGCTTTTTAAAATAGCAGAAATTATATTTTCATTAATCATTATTTTAAAACATTATATTTAATATTTTAAAAGTTATTTTTCTACCACATGAAAATTTAATGTGTTTTAAGCAGATGTGATAGAAACAATTTAAACATTCTCTATATTTAAACATTCTCTGTATTTAAAATTCCTTCAATTTAAACATTCTCTATATTTAAACATTCTCAATGTTTTCATGTGTCACCATATCCTTTAAGTTGTTTACTAAATTATCGCCAGGCTTGATGACAAACTATCTATCAACTGCACATGAAAAATTGATGAGCAAATCTGTGATCGATTTCAACCGTGTATTTATCATTTTCAATCATGTAAACGTTGTTGAGTATCCAACTAAAATAAATTTTTGATTTAATTTTTAATGAACAGTCACTTAAACATGTTAAGAATGAAGAAATGGAACTATATATGGATTAATTATCAGTCCCTACATTTGCTTGTAGAATGATATTAGTAATAATTACATTCAGACTGTTATTTCTATATAGAAAAAAAATTAATGTTGATCCCAACATATTTATCAAACAAGAAATAAATAAACATAACAATCGTTGTTCCTTTTCTTTAGATTAAACATAAGTCATTTTTTCAACAAAATGTGATTTGGTTGTACCGATGCATTAATAATATGAAATATTGTTTTACATCTATTCACATTTAGGTAGAAGATTTTATTTCATCTAGAATAGAGTTTATTCCTTGATCTAGAATAGATTTAATTCCCAAAATACTTGAGTTTTAATTCAAGCAATTCAATCATTTGGAAATTATAATTTCATCTCATCAATTCAAGAATGGACAAGCTACCGAGATAGTTTGAACCGTCTCTAGATCTTTGTCTTGTCATCTGTGTACAGGTAGCTTAATGAGAAGCGGACTACAGGTGTGTGAATTGCTAGAATCAATACAATGATTTAATGTGTCTTTGCCTGTAACACCTTGTCTATTAAACATTTGTAAGATCCCCCGTCTACCATACTTAGTGTTAAATCTTACTTCACCATAACACCCAACACCAGAAAGGTGGAAAATCGAACTTAAAAAACAGAACAAAAAGATTTTTTTTATTCTTTTCAATTTTTGTTCTTTAATTTTTTTTGAACAAGACTGAATATGTTTTTTTGTTAACACTGATAGTATTAAGCGGAATATTGACCCAGAAAACACTTAACCCATCCGCCGGTTATTATCAATCGGAAATTCTATATCAATACTAACGAGATATCTGTAGCACCTGACAATTAGAGAATAGAGTTTCTCGCATATCCTCACATTATCTATCAGAGTTAGTCAAATATAGCTATTGGTTACCAGAGAATTTTGTCCGTAGGTAAATCCTACACACCTCTAATTAACCACCCTAATTAAATCCCCGACGATGAGAGATATTTAAATTAGAATATCCGTGTTTTATCAAGAATTAAAAATCATTGCAACGGGGGTCCCTTTTATATAGTGATGACAGTCATATGTATTTACACTGGATGCAAACATTAAAGGTTCTAAGAGTTGAAAAATTGATTTGTTAAAACGGTGCGGTTGAAAGGAAGGAGGTGTGTAAATAATTCACTGGATTTTGTACAGAACAGGTAGATTCTACCGATACTTACGCACGCTGAAGTAACGGAGCGAATCAGAGTTTGGTTGAGAAACTGAATAATGAATGTTCCCCCAAGTATCGGCAGAACTCATAATCTACTCCTAATACATGACACACATGTGTGGGTGATGTTTGAAATCTCTAGAAAAACAACATGTTTGCCATAAACTGATACCTCAACAGTCATTCTTGTTTTCTTTTCATACATTAAATAGCACTGTCATATCTGTTTTTATAATATCTATTATATATTCTGTTTAAGGATGCATAATATATTTTGTATGTTACTATACTAACTTAATTGTTAAAATATATTTTGTGTAAGTATACAATACATATTTCAAATTTAACTATTATTGTTGATGGTTCAGGTAATAGATGTCAACACACAGTATGTAATAATAAATAAAAATGTATGTATTGTCTATAGAAGGCTAAATATTTATCTTATTTCTTTTTGTAATTTTAATACCTAGTGCGGAAATAAAATACAAATGTAGATATATGTGACGTTCCCTACCTATATATAGATAAACGGATTACTTATATGGGGATAATTGTTTAGCTGATTCAGTTTACTTATTTGTCATCAATTTCCAGAATTCAAATTAATGTCACTAATGTTTCATGTATGAATCGAAGACAATTTCAGTCGGTTATAGAAATACATCATGTAAAGTCATTGTTCCTATGGTCAGGGGCGAGATGGATAATTCTTATGGGCTAAATCGGAGTCGGAAAAGGGCGAAGTTACATCGGACAAACCGAAACTAGATTCAGAGTTTCGGGATTTAACAGATACGTACCGGAAGAAGTCAGTTCTGCAGTAGAGTTTTCCATCCCTGGAGAAGCATTTGTCCGTGAGAGGACACCGACAGTCAGAACACTGGACACATTTCACGTGCCATGCCCTATCCAGGACATTTAGCAGGAACCGATCCAGTATTGGACGTTCACACCCGGCGCACTGCACCGCGGCGTTTTTACCTCCTACCGCCAGTGTGATGGGTGGGGCCAGTTCCCGTGGGGATACGGGTGGGATGGACACCCACGGGCGTGAGGGTGGGGTGAACACCCACAATTCGGCGGGTGAAACAACAAAAAATATCACAAACTCCGAAAAACGGAAGTAAAGCTGACTCCGACTGTCCCAGTAGTGTGGATGTGTCCTATGTTTACTGGGTACCTTGCTCTGTAACGTCCGAGTGAATAGTTGTAGATGTATATAACATAAGCATTACCAACGACACCGGGTATCAAATACGCAGACAACACTATTTCCAACGTTTTGGTGTATTTGTTCAAGATGTCTTCCCGGATAAACTCTGATATTTCCTGGTTAGAGAAGCACTAGTTCTTGCTATAGACGCTGTTGGACAAACATGTAGACAATTTTTGGCTGAATGACAACTCCCTGTAGTCTGTCAATCCCGACTTTTTTCCTGTTTTCACTTTAGAATGTTGAGCTGTGGCTGGCTGTGAATGTGTTAGTTGTGTGAAACATCAATAACCGACAGTTGGGGTAGGTCCCTTTCGCGTATTGTCAGCTTTTTATTGGTGAAGCCAGCGTGTACCGTTTCATGTTATAAGACTTGTAAGGCACCCATGAAGTGGGCGTGACTTACACGACTCTGCGACGTCAATCAATAGTAGTACTTGGGGTCTACGGCTGCAAACACGGCTAAAGGGCGTGGCTTAATCTCTCCGGTCGATATTGATACGAGAAGAACTAAAACCTAATGTTCAACGTTGTAGTGTTTGGTCGTCGAATCCATTTACGTTTCGAATTTTTTGTGTTATATCTTATATTTGGACTTGTTTTGTTTTTCTATTTTGTTTGCTTTGTTTTGTTTTAGAAAATAAGTAATATTTGACTAAAATCAAGTTGTATCAAACATTGTTCATATAATTTTCTTAACACAACTGCAATGTAATTAACAAGATCAACACCGACTTGTAATCTAAATAATATTTCAATACACCATATTTAAGCATTTTATTATTGTGAGACACGAAGTTTTCACAATGAATTTGTCTCTTAAATTATACAATCGGAATTATATTCCGTCTTCGAAAATAACACACGTTCGGGGAAAACCTCATCAAACATTTACAATAAAACAGCTACACGGATATCATACGTGAATATCGTACACCAGGATTTTAAATGTATAAATTTTCTTAAGAACCGTACCTACAAATTTAATCTTTACTGAACACGTTGTTGAGACAATATTTGTACTTCTTTGCCTTAGTCTGCAGGGGCGATATGGTCACTTGGAACAGTCGTTGGACACAACAACACACATTATAGACATAGCGGGTACGAATTTGGTCACTCGTATACAGTGCTAAGTATATAGAATTTTGACGAAAAATAAATAACATTCTTTCACAATATTTAACCAACTTTGCTTTCGCAGAGCGTCCCCTGTCCTTGTGTTGCGGCGCGGAGGTAAGGTACATGTTTGTTGTCTGTTTACTTAGACAAAAATCCCTTAGTGGTCAAGAATGGTTGACTTAGGTATACATACTAAGTATTCGTAATACGTGCATGAGGTTTTAGGTAAACAAAACTTCACACAAAAACACATTGTTTTAAGTGTGAAGAGAAACCTCAAGAGTCTATGGGGATATACACGCTCAGCAAGTATACACCTGGCAACTTTCATGCCAACCCGAGGGTATCTTGGAAAAGGGGTTAGAAATACGGAATTTACTATCTTATTTTATACAAAGTAAATAAGACAAATTAAAAAGTAGAAAAAAAATTGTTTTTAAACATGTTTAAGTCAATTCAATACCTAGAAAATATGGAAATTATCGTTGGTTATATCAAATAATATGATAAAGAATTCAATAAATTTTCCCAGGTGAAGAATTCATTCTCTCCAATTTACATATAGTTTCTGGTGGTATATTATAACTAAGTCTAAATATTCATTGCACTATTTAAATTACATATGTTATTTGGTGGTGATACTCATGCAAGCACATTTAACAGTTCAACACAATAAGTAGAGTGTTAGATTGTACCGGATGTAAGCCCACTCTCCCCTGTCCTAACGAATGTTTTACAAATATAGACAAATTCATTGTATAATCTTAGAGTTGATCAATGGTATTGAATAGATAACCGTTTTTCGGATAAATAATTTTGAAAATTGAAGGCGGCTGGCTTGATTTTAATATTTACTGAAAATATAATTACATGTGTTTATCAGCAACTTCCTTGCATAGGAAATAGAATCAAGTTTTCATTATTCACTTTGGAACAAATACACTCACTGTTAAACAATTGATGATTTTTTATTCTTATTTTGCTTTTTGAAAACATAAGAAATCCACCCACTATGTAAAAAACAAAACTCTTATATCCTTAGTAATTTAGAAATATACACATGTGGCTGCAATGTACACACTGATATATAATAAATATAAAACGTCATTAGCAGGATTGATGTTAATTGAGAATGTAATTTAAATGAAGAGATGTTTTTTCTTGTCTGTTATCATCTTTACCTGTCAATTTTCCATTAAATTTGAAAGAAACTGACAATTATGTAAATTATTTTCATATTTTAGGTCATTCTTCATGTCCACGAAAGGTCACCGCTATCACTTCGACAAAGTCCATCACTTCAATATCGTCAGTTAATCTACTGTCGGTCTTTCCGTGTGAAATTTCTCACCAGTACAGTTCGTGCGGGACATGTTTCTACATAATATAACATGTAAAATAGTTGAGGTGTTTTTTAATGCACACAGAAATGAAATAAAAATTCGATGTACAAAACGTGTGTTACTAATTTTGGTTCATTTCAAAGTTCAACAATATCTATTCACAAGCGAAGAAAGCCGATCTCAAAGTCTGGAGTTGTGTGTCTTTAAACTGATTTTGCGAGGTATTTTGCAACATCACAGACCGCCCGGGGGAGGGGACACGTGGTACCTGGTTCCATCACCCCACCAAGCTCTGCACCACTCAAGGACATGTCGTAGGTGACAGCTTTGGCATCATTAGCATATTTCAGACCCCCGACGGACCCCAGGGAGCAGAAATTCCAACAATCGTATGAACACGTTATCAAGCCTGAATGTATTACCTACAATGTGTACGATCATAAAATGTTTGTACATTGTACTCAATGACTCATGTAAATTAGTGTTTCTTGTATTTGCATATGACCCCTGGTGACCCTGGCCATGAGATATTTCGCTGATCGGGTGACAGGGTCGTGTTTTACGTGATCACTTCCCTAGTATCCAACATTTAGATGTGTTGTTTCACATAACATATCTTTACTCTCGCTAATTATCACACGGTGCACGCACTAAGACAGAACTCGATCGTAAAAATATGCATTTCTGTTGACTTTTAAATAGACATTAGAAAAAGTATACTTTAACATTTTTTTCAAGAGAACTCTCTTAATTGTCATGGTTTGAACATATCAATTTTTGATACAATTTCAAATGAAACTTTTGAAGTGAGACTTTTCCTTTGAATAGAAAAGTATTACTACATAATTCTGAAAATAAAGTTTGTCGCTCGTGGAGGAGAAAACACAATCAGTATTTTTTCGTTAATGTATTTTATTATTCCACTTTCTCTTGTCATCCGGGTCCTTCTTGTAATTGTAGTTAATTGGTATAGTGAGACGCTCTCTCATTGCATATCTCTACTTCTTATTTACAGGCATGGCCATAACTGGGTAGAATTTAACATAGGTTTACAATAATAGAGAGAGGAAAAACAGCCTCACAAATGAAATCAAGAAAAGTAACTTATTTAACCTATCATTGATCTTAATGTAAAAATAGGTTTAACTAACGACCGTCTTTTAATTTATAGATTAACACAGAGCAAAACACAAATCAAAATGCCATTAGTTAGAATGAGCTGGATACATGGAACACAAACCAATCAATTTGATATATTTCACACCAATGGTATTACTTTCAGGCAATTTAAGAAAAAAAAATTACATAAATATAGTTCAAGTATTTTAAATGTGACGAATTAAAGATAAATGCCATCCTGTTCTGTATTAGGTCGCGCGCACAATGTACTTGTAGGCCCTGTTATATCAGTCTAAACATTAATGTACATACATGCACGTTTCACACTTGCAGGGACACGCATAACACACTTTTAACAATGTTTTATTTCTGTTGATAGAATAATGTTCTGATTATCTCGAGTTATCTCGAGTCTGTATTAGTAAATAGTGATTATGATAATTTAATTAAGTATCGGTCAAATTGTGATAAGTAATTGACATCACAGACACTAATTTATGCAAATGACCCCGCAGTTTCGTACGTAATTTTATCATCTGTGTTTGTTAACCATGTTAGACATGTAATCAACTAGCTATGTAAATAGATGGGAAAGTGAAACTAGAGATAGATATCGGTGAAATTTCCTTATCTATCATGTCATCATTAGTAACGTAAATAGTATGGAAAACGAAAGTAAAGAAATAGTCAATTCAATTACTTAAATCTGCATAGTTTTATTAAGCAAAGCAAGCTTACTAACACAATAACACAAACGATAGAATTTGACGTTTTTCCAAGCCATCGAAAATATATGACTGCAAATTATTTTTTTTTAATTTGATATCTGATACATTTGCATCAAAGAAACATCAAAGAACATCATATTTTTATCAAAACGTTCATGGAACATTTGCCTCCCAGTCTAGCAATCTTCTATATTGTGTAACGTACACAGGTTGACATTATAAGGTTTACATCTATAAATATTTATCAATATTCATTCGTAATCAAATAACTCGCGGTGGTTCAAGGTCATCCATAGGCACTGATGTAACCACAAAATGTACAAATTGAAAGACAAAATAGATACGAAACGAAATGATATCCGACTCATAGTCTGGTGCTATTGTACAGCACGCACAGAATCTAATTAAAACATAACTGAAATATCCGAAGGCCTGTTTCTTTTAGCCGCTGGCTTCCACGAATACTTTACTGTTGTCTTTCATTACTAATTATTTACATAAGATTTGGAAGTTCACATCACCAAGTGGCCCAGCTTTTAGCTCATGGTTATACAATTCAAGCAAATTGATAATTTAGTATCTTTCTTGTATGAATTTATTTAAATTTCTGATAGATAAAGTAAAATCTACTGAAGACAGTTGGTAAGAAATACAAAAATGATCTAACAATTTTGAAGCAGTTTTCTCAACATTAACCAAAATATTGACTTATAATTTACATATGTATTGTTTTTCTTATCAAATTTCCGATTGATTTGTTTAAAAAGAACTAGGCATTGTTAATTCTTATCTCTGGAAGGTTGAAATAAACGTTGTTGAAATATCTTAAGATTATACTGTAGATAACACCTCACCTAACATTATCTTGTCAACATACCAAAAATCGGAACCGGAATTGTGCAATTAGAAAGAAGCGAACTGTCACCGAACCGTATCTATAGCCTGGAGAAATGATAACCCGAGTGTAAATCCGTGAACCGTATAATAAAAACACAAGTGAAAAGATCGATACGATTATCGAACACTTAGTACATCTGATCTAATTATCTATTGTGTTTTATGTTTAGTAACACGTAGATAAGGGGCGGGACAATAGGATCATCTCGTTAACTCAGCGAATTAAACAACCGTGGCTAAACTGCTTATGGCGGTTCTTCAGAAGTGTCTGTGAGAAAGTTACTCGTCCGTCTAAACAAGAAACCTTCCTCTGGCTAGTTCACTTGACCTGGAATGTAGCACTTCTCTGACGGGTGTTGCTTGTTTCTTTTAGTGTCTAAGACACCATTTTGGAACCGAGGTGTGAGATTTGACGAATTACGAATGGATGAAATGTGTGTTATCGCAAACTGTTCGTTGTAATTAGCGTCAAACATGTCAGAAGTTTCTTCCTTCAAAAGGCACTGGTCTTATCTCTCAACATGGAATCTTGTTTTAAACTTTTATAAAGATTAAACGATGACAAAACTGGACGAGGTCGGTTTAATATACA
The DNA here is from genome assembly GCF_031769215.1 of Ylistrum balloti. NCBI lineage: Eukaryota > Metazoa > Mollusca > Bivalvia > Pectinida > Pectinidae > Ylistrum > Ylistrum balloti. The sequence continues at coordinate 73,904 of NW_026782402.1, read as the reverse complement.
ATATAGAAATGGGCCATGAGTGTTTAATTCCAAATGTAAGTTTTGATCCTTCCGCGATTTTATCTGAAATGAATAGACCGTTTCCAAAGTCTATGTGAGGAATTTCGGACAGGAATCTGTATTCACACACGAATTGAAACCGTCAGAACTATCAAGTATAATCGATGACGGTATAGTAGGAGAGAGATGTATCTCTGATTATCAATTTGTATATTTCATTGTTCCACAGCGAAATCAAGAACGATAACTCTAATAAAGTGTCATATACTTTGTGATAGATAGCTATCCCTAGCTTTATATACTTATTCTGTTATAGAAATCCATCTTTATTTTACCATAATCGATCCATATATAAATATCTATCTCCAGTTTTCTATGATTAAATGTATATATAAACATCTATCTCTAATTTTCTATATTTAATCTGTATGTCTAGAAACCTACCACTAGTTTTCTATAATTAATTGTATAGATGTATACCTCTAGTTGTTTAACTGTATATATATATATATCTATATATTTCTAGTTTTCTGTGATTAAATATATATAAAGATCTAGACCTCTAATTTTCTATATTTACTTGTGTATATATATATATATTTCCAGTTTTGTATAATTAATTGTATATATAGATATATCTACCTCTAGTTTCATATTTGTGTTCTGTTTTAGACATCGCCTTCTATTTTTGAACACTCATTCTGTATATATCTATCTATCATAAATAGATGTCTTTACCTCGTTTTTATACTTATTTTGTTATAGATTTCTACTTTCAGTTTTATCTACTTAATATATTATATATATATATATATATATATATATATATATATATGTTAATAGTATACTTATTCTGTTGTTACTTTATTAAGAAGCAAAATTATATCAAACGCCTTCAACCTCTGTTTCAAATAAGCTGCTATAAAACTGTTCATTTTGAGAAACAACACACGGAAATCATTCCGGAAAAAATCGTTAAACAAAATTAAGGAGCTAGTATTTTTTCGTGGTTCTAGTTAAAAAGTTTAATGTGATCCTTTCCCCTTTTTTGCGGCCGTGAGAGTATCTCTTCAGCCACGCTAGATTTTATACATAGAAAAGAGTCGGCAGTTCGGCCTTGAGGAAACAAACTATCACAATGAAATCAGACAGGACATACCCAGGGACTCCTTATGGTCGCGCCCGTATCACTAATATATCGTGTATTTTCTTAAGGTCAGCCTAACCAAATGTTACCATTATGACTCAAGTCTAGACTCCGGTCGTCAAATGCGGATTACAAGGTCCGGTATTGGTTCTGTATTTACATCCCATTTTCTGTCGCAGTACATCAATGTGTACAAATTGATGAAGGATGGAGCGATGTCCGAATGTTTGTTTAGTCTCCATAAAACTCGGGTTATCGTCCACAGACAGGAATGCATGTTTGTTTAACTTTACACACGTGTCAAACATGTGCAATAAAATACAAGAAATCATTTCTCGGTCTGCTCCGATTAATGTCACTACAAAAGCTATCCTCGGAAGTTGGCATGAGCGGAAAACATTGGACATGAGTGCGTTAATTAGCCAAGGGTAAACCCTGTGTGTAATTGGCCAATTTTGGGTCCTCCTTGAGAAATTGTCCTGAAACAAGGCTATCAATGACGAAGAAGCATGCGAACGCGCCCTGAGATATAACGACCGCAGCTAGGCATTACGCGCACATTGGAAAGCAAACAGGAAATAGAGCGAGAATTAAAATCACATTCATTGGAATAAGATTTCAAACGTTATAATATGCTGAAATGGCTGACAATTCTCTCTCAATTCCGTCTGTTATAATAAAAGACACCATTTTTTGTGTTCGATTTCGTTGGCTACGAAATAACGTAGAAAAATGAAGATAGAAGTAAAATAATAAAAAAAAACTCTAGTAATTGAACAGAAAATAATGGAAGAACATCTGCTTGAGTTTAACTGTGACACAATAACGAAGTACACCAATACAAGCAATTTTATCTTCTGTATAACAACAATATCACCATGTCACGTGTTGTTTTTACGTCAAATTCACGTGCGAACTAATTGTTTATATAGGAATAGAGGAAAAGGAAGACAGCTAGTTAATGTCATCTTACTTATCATTGATTTCAAAATTACAATGTAATATTAGTTGACGGGTGATTTTATTTTTTTTATTTAAACGCATTTCCTTGAAACAATTTCAATGGGATGGGCACAAGTTTTCCAACTTACATTAAGCTATTTCCCATAAAGTTTGACAAAATATGTAATGACAAGACAAAACGACATGTTTAAATACAAAATATACGGAGAGAGAGAGAGAGTAGGAGAGATAGAGAGAGATGGGGATGGGAGATGTTGGGGTTGGGAGGGGGGTGGGGGGAGGGGGAGGGGGAGGGGGGGGTTAATTTATAAAATTCATATAATTTTCGTTTAAGTCAGTTTCTCCCCACTGTACACTTTCAATAATTTCGAACTAATTTTTATTATAATTGCCTTGAAAATAACCTAATCTTGCTTTTCTTTTTTTTCTATCAACTTTGGTGCACAACAGATGACGTACGATCTGAATGAAATGTTTTTACTACCCATACGATATTGTGACATCACACCGTATGACGTCATTATAGGGATATTGCAAACCTGTCATAAATCATACGTGTTTATAACGTTGGAGTGTTACGGACCAAGCTACCTCCACATGTACAATACTCTAGTGTAAAACTGAAAGCATCGTCAGTCTCAAGTATTTCTTTGTAACAGAATAATGATTTCCAAATTCTACAAAAAGACGGTATATAAGTGAAAATGATGTTTTTAAAGAATGAAAATCAAAGGATCGGATAAATAAAACTGAGCCTGCTTCTTGGATTCAAATGCCAAAACATGTTCATTCAACAAGAATAATTAAATAAATAAATAAATAAATAAATAAATAAATAAATAAATAAATAAATAAATAAATAAACATTCAAGTACGACAAAGCCATGGACACTAAACAATTATAAAAGGATTAAAAAGTGTTTATATCATGAAACGAAGCAAAGATTCTAAATTAGATAAATTTCATATTTTTTAATATTCGAGTAATTACATAAAACTCTTGATTATTGATTTCGTAAGATCAATATTTTTATACCGAAAGTGTTTTTTTGGGTTTTTTTTTTTTGTGATTCCTCCTCTCAATCAACAATCTGGGGAAATTTATCAGCTGATATGTCAATTTTAATTTATTAATAAATCCGTCCATCAACAGCCAAACACAAAGATACATTGAGAATTCCTGATTCACGTCATGTACTTTCAGTTATGAAAATCCGTGTCAAAATTCTATCGATTCCTAATGTGAAGATACAAGTGGAGACAAGACCTCCTCCCTATGATGACGTATGCATATAAGTATCACACTCTATACCTGCACTGCAGAATCTCACCGCGATCCATTTGGCATCCAATTAGCATTACATCTCCAGCCTGCCAATTAATTATAACACAAGGAGTGCATACGTAATTGATAGCTGCGTATTACATCACAGATAAGAATTGCGCAGAGCTCGACAAATTAATTGTCCGGGATAAAACGAAACGAAAAAGGCGAGAACACGTTCATTACAGATTTAGATGGTATCTCTCATTCGTTATATGTAACAAGGGAATTACTACACTTTGATGTGTTCGAGCGTGACGAGGATAATATGAAGTCCATTGATGATCAGAAATCTCTACATACATATATATTACGCGCTACGTAAGTTTTAGCGACCACTCAAATCTCTTATGGATAATGTAACTGAAACTGTGCCCTTCATATCATGAATACGTATCGCAAATTGTTTATTTTATCTATAATATTGATAAATATGAACAAAGAAGTAACAAATGGTATGATGTATAGATCATAGGCGCTCTTATAAATAGAGGACAGACGTAACCATTTCAGAAAAATATCAGTTATAGACATTTTGATAAGGTCAACCTGGTCGTATATAGACGAGGTAGAAAACTATCAACTGATAGTGAACCTCGGTGGATATTTTCTTCGCCTTCGGTCAATATTAAGATGTTAAATTAACACCATATTGACCGAAATCAAAGCTCCTTTATAGTTTATGTTACATATGAACCAGTAAATTGACTGTTGTCCTATATATGTTCATAATATATCAACCCGCACGTGACGATTTCGTATCCAATCAGAGCATGGGAAAATCCTGATGACGTATGTAATATCATGCGTTATATACTAAAACAATTTCCAAAACCTTACACAATGACGTAACGATCAACACCAGATAACTCTGCAGTACGGAATGATGGAATCTGTATTTACAAGATGTCCTTCCATGGATTTGCTTTACGTCTAAAATATGAAAATGATCAAGTTTCTGATTGACAACATCATCGTGGAGTTTAGTGGAATGATCTTCTTACGGAACATTGCCATACCTACAAACGAAGACGCTTACTCTTCCGAGATACATGGTCTTATTATCCTTGCACTTTTACGCGAGTCTCGTGTAAATCTTCCTTTTGTTCATATCATGCCCTAATTTTAATGAATTAGAGTTTGGATTGTGATTATGTTACATGTTGGTATTTTCTTGTTATTTCTCGTAAGTCACTGGAAATTCTATGGAATACAATGACACTCTACTCCGTTGTTGATATACTGGATGGTCGGATGGCGTAGTGGTATCGCACTCACTTTTCATTTATATGTCCGGGAGTCGGGTTCGATACCCAGAACAGACGTGAAAAAATTCCGGGGTCACAATCGTTGTAATGTAAAGAAAAGTTACATTTTAAAAAAAGAAAGAAAATGTTAAACCTCTTGTACTTTTCAGTTATAAATAATCCTTTTATAATTTTAGCGCGCTAAATTTTCAATGCGATAAGGGATGTTTATCCTGTTAATGCTAACATTTAAAGCTATAGTTTGTGTTCAATGAGAAGATAAACACGGTATCCACTTTAATTTAATTATCATCAATTGGTTCAAAGGATAGCGCGATTATTTTCCATCAAAGCGGCCTTGTTTCGATTTCTTGTTCGGACATAAAAAACGAATGTAGACAACATCCCTTTTGGATTGACATAACTGCGCGATATAAATTGAAAAATATCGTCAAACATTTTTCTCTAAATTTAGTTTTTTAAGACACGCCATGTTAAAAACTTCAACCTGTCCTTAACTTTTAAATTCTGGAGAATTTATAATTTTGCACGAAAAAAGATAAAATTATCAAACATGCGAGTATACTTGGAACATGTGCTTTTAATTATCTTCTACTGAGTTTTTAGTTCAGAAAAATCTCAGAGTTTGATATTCACAAAAGCTTAAGAGTCAGTATTGTATTATATTAGAGTATACAGCTCAGCGATGTCTTCTATAACAACAGGTACGAACTTCTTAAACATAATACACGATACACAGGCACTTGTCAAAAAATATTTTCTTATAGTTAAGTGTAACAGAGCAACTAATTTATCAAGATCGGTACCCGTGGAACAATATCATATGTTCTTTGATATATTTGGAATTACTTTTTCATACGAATCTCTGCAGGTTATAACTGTTTATTCCGTGTTAGAGAATTTAGCGAAAATAAACCGTCAAAAGCCAAGTCTGAAGTGGCCCATGATGCGGATTAACGTTAAATACATGTCTGATTGTTTCAATAGCAGTCGTCCATGGCTGCCCTGGGGGTACATGGATAGGAGTAGCGGGGGAAGAAATGCTTCATTTGTCGGTGTAATCAACTGCACTGTCTTCATTTTACACGTCGCTCCTCACATCTGTCCGGCACAAAATCAAATCAGGTCCTCTGTTTTCCATTTCTCATTTTATCATTTTCTCCTAACTGCTCCGAGATATTTAACGTAACCACGTGCTCACAAATGCCCTCGCTTCAATGACTTCTTTCGAAATTTGCCATAATCTATTTCGATATTTAATTTTGAGATTTTATCGGTACGTATAATGTCGTCATGTCGTGTATTTTTTTCTGATTGGCTGTTGATTGGAACACGACCTATTGGAAATACACCGCTCTCTCTTGTATCGAGTAGGTTTATAAATAAAAAATAAAACAAACAAACAAACAAACAAAAAATAAAAAATAAAAACTCCCAAGAAGTCGGAAGAAGTCAATTTTTTAAACCGCGATCTTGATTGATATCACTAATATAGAAAAATGAGATAGTACACTATACCTAACCATTGATGTCAACACATACTGTGGCCTGAAAAACTGGAATAGGTGTCGAAATCAGAAACGCTAAACTTGATACAGCACTGACCGCGCGAAAAAGGGAAAAATGCAACGTAACTGTCAAGAGATGCTTATAACAGCGAAAAACCGAACATATATAATACATATTTATGAGACGTTGATTCAGAAATTATTTGAAAACGTTCTACAATAAATCCTTACTTGACTGCGTCAGTTCTTGGTTTACGATAGAGTTAAAAATTAATCAGCGATGAAAAAGGAGAGGTTGGTGATAAAGATATATTTGTTTTTATTTGTTTTTGAAATATCAGAAATACTGCATGATTTAAAGATTGTTTTCGAACATTTGTTTCCTCACTCAATCTCTCTTTTAAGTGTTTCACGTTCTACACGTATCAGCAATGGCGTATTCGAATCTGGAAAAGTGATAGAGAATTATTTCAGAAGCTACTACACTTACAACAGAGTAAATCATGATTCCCAGCTGTAGGAATAACAAAATAAAAATGTTTCTATTCTGAAACGTCACTAATTTGACATCTTATTCTTAACATTTTTTTCAGTATTCTGAAATGAAACGAGTGATCATGTGACAAAAGGCGAAGTTTAGTGTGACGTCACACACATTTAAAAGCATTGGTTGTCATTTCATCATACAATGTATGCCATTTTGTATAATCATTGTTTGATTTATTGATTTTTTAAAATTAACAACGTGTGATTTTCAATGAATAACCTTCCCTACATTTGTCTTTATATATATCAGAATTTCTCATTTTTGTGCAATGCAGTCCTTCCAGCTTTGAGTTGTTTTCAACTGTACATAGTATGTAAATACATATTCCATAGCACCATTATTGTGGGAAAACCTTATTTCGAAATGTTTCTAGACTCATCCTTGTAGAATTATGACAGATAATGATTGAATTTCAATAATAATTATTAACTCGGAACAATATTATTTGTATTTAAAACAAAAAAAGTAACCCACACTGACTGGACCTCGGAGAAGGAAACACCACAAGCTTTTTAGAAGCACGATGTAGAATGCTTGCTGCAACCCGTATATGTTCAAGGTATTATTCTGGTAGATTGAATCTGCAGTTTCCTATCTTATCCCATCTATATATATATTGGATGTCTCCTTTCAATAAAACTGTATGACAAACGTGAGGATTTTAATTTCATTATTGTGCATTTCCATTTCTAGATAGTAATACCCCGTTTTCCCAACCTTTGACTATCTAGAAATGCACAAGAGTGAAATTAAAATCCTCACGTTTGTCATACAGTTTTATTGAAAGGAGACATCCAACATATATGAAATTTGTTGTTTAGAAAACATTTAAAATTATTCCGTGTAAACAATAACATGTACTTGAATTTTACAAAATAATGACATTGAAATCGATAATCTTAATTGTATGTTTATCGTATTACTCGCAAAATCCATTTCTCTTCCTAATAAATCCACGTGTTTACTGGATGCATGTAATTCTGTAACTAACAGAAATGTCCGATGTTTTCAACATCGGTAGATACCTTGGTCATCAACAAAATATTCCGTACTAATATTTTGATTTACATATTCAAATATTTCAGGAATCTGACTAAAATTACTCTGGTTTGATTAAACCATTAGTTTATTTTGACACTTTTTATCTGAGGCAATATCTAAGTTGGTTTTTAGTTTAATAGTTCTAAATTGTGTCTTTCTTGAATTATGTGTATTGCAGTTTTAAAGTTGTCATGTAAGTAAATATATAGGTTATCAAAGTGTCATTCTTATTCTTCATAAATTTTACCTGAGATTTTATCAAATTTTATTCTAATCGTGGTATGCAACTGTCATTCTTCGATGTTCTAGCTTCTGATCGGGTTATTTCCAGGGTCCTTTCACCCAGTTTTATTCTAATCGTGATATGCAACTGTCATTCTTCGATGTTCTAGCTTCTGATCGGGTTATTTCCAGGGTCCTTTCACCCAGTTTTATTCTAATCGTGATATGCAACTGTCATTCTTCGATGTTCTAGCTTCTGATCGGGTTATTTCCAGGGTCCTTTCACCCAGTTTTATTCTAATCGTGATATGCAACTGTCATTCTTCGATGTTCTAGCTTCTGATCGGGTTATTTCCAGGGTCCTTTCACCCAGTTTTATTCTAATCGTGATATGCAACTGTCATTCTTCGATGTTCTAGCTTCTGATCGGGTTATTTCCAGGGTCCTTTCACCCAGTTTTATTCTAATCGTGATATGCAACTGTCATTCTCCGATGTTCTAGCTTCTGATCGGGTTATTTCCAGGGTCCTTTCACCCAGTTTTATTCTAATCGTGATATGCAACTGTCATTCTTCGATGTTCTAGCTTCTGATCGGGTTATTTCCAGGGTCCTTTCACCCAGTTTTATTCTAATCGTGATATGCAACTGTCATTCTCCGATGTTCTAGCTTCTGATCGGGTTATTTCCAGGGTCCTTTCACCCAGTTTTATTCTAATCGTGATATGCAACTGTCATTCTTCGATGTTCTAGCTTCTGATCGGGTTATTTCCAGGGTCCTTTCACCCAGTTTTATTCTAATCGTGATATGCAACTGTCATTCTCCGATGTTCTAGCTTCTGATCGGGTTATTTCCAGGGTCCTTTCACCCAGTTTTATTCTAATCGTGATATGCAACTGTCATTCTCCGATGTTCTAGCTTCTGATCGGGTTATTGCCAGAGTCCTTTCACCCAGTTTTATTCTAATCGTGATATGCCACTGTTATTCTCCGATGTTCTAGCTTCTGATCGGGTTATTTCCAGGGTCCTTTCACCCAGTTTTATTCTAATCGTGATATGCAACTGTCATTCTTCGATGTTCTAGCTTCTGATCGGGTTATTTCCAGGGTCCTTTCACCCAGTTTTATTCTAATCGTGATATGCAACTGTCATTCTCCGATGTTCTAGCTTCTGATCGGGTTATTTCCAGGGTCCTTTCACCCAGTTTTATTCTAATCGTGATATGCAACTGTCATTCTTCGATGTTCTAGCTTCTGATCGGGTTATTTCCAGGGTCCTTTCACCCAGTTTTATTCTAATCGTGATATGCAACTGTCATTCTCCGATGTTCTAGCTTCTGATCGGGTTATTGCCAGAGTCCTTTCACCCAGTTTTATTCTAATCGTGATATGCCACTGTTATTCTCCGAGCTTCTGATCCTTTCACCCAGTTTTATTCTAATCGTGATATGCAACTGTCATTCTTCGATGTTCCTTCTGATCGGGTTATTTCCTTTCACCCAGTTTTATTCTAATCGTGATATGCAACTGTCATTCTTCGATGTTCTAGCTTCTGATCGGGTTATTTCCAGGGTCCTTTCACCCAGTTTTATTCTAATCGTGATATGCAACTGTCATTCTTCGATGTTCTAGCTTCTGATCGGGTTATTTCCAGGGTCCTTTCACCCAGTTTTATTCTAATCGTGATATGCAACTGTCATTCTTCGATGTTCTAGCTTCTGATCGGGTTATTTCCAGGGTCCTTTCACCCAGTTTTATTCTAATCGTGATATGCAACTGTCATTCTTCGATGTTCTAGCTTCTGATCGGGTTATTTCCAGGGTCCTTTCACCCAGTTTTATTCTAATCGTGATATGCAACTGTCATTCTTCGATGTTCTAGCTTCTGATCGGGTTATTTCCAGGGTCCTTTCACCCAGTTTTATTCTAATCGTGATATGCAACTGTCATTCTTCGATGTTCTAGCTTCTGATCGGGTTATTTCCAGGGTCCTTTCACCCAGTTTTATTCTAATCGTGATATGCAACTGTCATTCTTCGATGTTCTAGCTTCTGATCGGGTTATTTCCAGGGTCCTTTCACCCAGTTTTATTCTAATCGTGATATGCAACTGTCATTCTTCGATGTTCTAGCTTCTGATCGGGTTATTTCCAGGGTCCTTTCACCCAGTTTTATTCTAATCGTGATATGCAACTGTCATTCTCCGATGTTCTAGCTTCTGATCGGGTTATTTCCAGGGTCCTTTCACCCAGTTTTATTCTAATCGTGATATGCAACTGTCATTCTTCGATGTTCTAGCTTCTGATCGGGTTATTTCCAGGGTCCTTTCACTCAGTTTTATTCTAATGGTTATATGCAACTGTTATTCTCCGATGTTCTAGCTTCTGATCGGGTTATTTCCAGGGTCCTTTCACCCAGTTTTATTCTAATCGTGATATGCAACTGTCATTCTTCGATGTTCTAGCTTCTGATCGGGTTATTTCCAGGGTCCTTTCACCCAGTTTTATTCTAATCGTGATATGCAACTGTCATTCTTCGATGTTCTAGCTTCTGATCGGGTTATTTCCAGGGTCCTTTCACCCAGTTTTATTCTAATCGTGATATGCAACTGTCATTCTCCGATGTTCTAGCTTCTGATCGGGTTATTTCCAGGGTCCTTTCACCCAGTTTTATTCTAATCGTGATATGCAACTGTCATTCTTCGATGTTCTAGCTTCTGATCGGGTTATTTCCAGGGTCCTTTCACCCAGTTTTATTCTAATCGTGATATGCAACTGTCATTCTTCGATGTTCTAGCTTCTGATCGGGTTATTTCCAGGGTCCTTTCACCCAGTTTTATTCTAATGGTTATATACAACTGTCATTCTCCGATGTTCTAGCTTCTGATCGGGTTATTGCCAGAGTCCTTTCACCCAGTTTTATTCTAATGGTGATATACAGCTGTCATTCTCCGATGTTCTAGCTTCTGATCGGGTTATTTCCAGGGTCCTTTCACCCAGTTTTATTCTAATCGTGATATACAACTGTCATTCTTCGATGTTCTAGCTTCTGATCGGGTTATTTCCAGGGTCCTTTCACCCAGTTTTATTCTAATGGTTATATACAACTGTCATTCTCCGATGTTCTAGCTTCTGATCGGGTTATTTCCAGGGTCCTTTCACCCAGTTTTATTCTAATGGTTATATACAACTGTCATTCTTCGATGTTCTAGCTTCTGATCGGGTTATTTCCAGGGTCCTTTCACCCAGTTTTATTCTAATGGTTATATACAACTGTTATTCTCCGATGTTCTAGCTTCTGATCGGGTTATTTCCAGGGTCCTTTCACCCAGTTTTATTCTAATGGTTATATACAACTGTTATTCTCCGATGTTCTAGTTTTATTCTTCAACTGTTATTCTCCGGTTCTAGTTATTTATTTCCAGGGTCCTTTCACCCAGTTTTATTCTAATGGTTATATACAACTGTTATTCTCCGATGTTCTAGCTTCTGATCGGGTTATTTCCAGGGTCCTTTCACCCAGTTTTATTCTAATCGTGATATACAACTGTCATTCTTCGATGTTCTAGCTTCTGATCGGGTTATTTCCAGGGTCCTTTCACCCAGTTTTATTCTAATGGTTATATACAACTGTTATTCTCCGATGTTCTAGCTTCTGATCGGGTTATTTCCAGGGTCCTTTCACCCAGTTTTATTCTAATCGTTATATGCAACTGTCATTCTCCGATGTTCTAGCTTCTGATCGGGTTATTTCCAGGGTCCTTTCACCCAGTTTTATTCTAATCGTGATATACAACTGTTATTCTCCGATGTTCTACTAGCTTCTGATCGGGTTATTGCCAGAGTCCTTTCACCCAGTTTTATTCTAATCGTGATATGCAACTGTCATTCTTCGATGTTCTAGCTTCTGATCGGGTTATTTCCAGGGTCCTTTCACCCAGTTTTATTCTAATGGTTATATACAGCTGTTATTCTCCGATGTTCTAGCTTCTGATCGGGTTATTTCCAGGGTCCTTTCACCCAGTTTTATTCTAATGGTTATATACAACTGTTATTCTCCGATGTTCTAGCTTCTGATCGGGTTATTTCCAGGGTCCTTTCACCCAGTTTTATTCTAATGGTTATATACAACTGTCATTCTCCGATGTTCTAGCTTCTGATCGGGTTATTTCCAGGGTCCTTTCACCCAGTTTTATTCTAATGGTTATATACAACTGTTATTCTCCGATGTTCTAGCTTCTGATCGGGTTATTTCCAGGGTCCTTTCACCCAGTTTTATTCTAATGGTTATATACAACTGTTATTCTCCGATGTTCTACTAGCTTGTGATCGGGTTAATTCCAGGGTCCTTATCCCAGATTTATTCAATTTCAAGTTTAATCTCATGCGTTTTAACGACCCTTTTTTCTCGTATTTTATCTGAAACTTTACAAACTTTGATCAAGTAAATCAAGCTGGGTTGCACAAATGATCTGAGTCAACAACAAGCTTATCAACATGTCACTTTGTTAGCTTTCATCTAGTAACATTGAATCTAATTCAATAAGACTTAACATCTTTGTTCAGGGTCAATAATACGTTTTGTCTAGGTTTTTACCAGTTTTGATAACATTTGTTCAGCTAACTTTGATCTAAGACAACCTAAATATTCAGATGCTGATTCCCAACATGTAGACGCCACATATTTGTTTATCATTAAACGTTTGAGAACGAAACCAGTACGCTCATACATATTCTATTTTATTTACCAACGATAATCTCCTTAACTAGTTAAAACATCTGAAAATTTATTTAAAATACATTTCACACAAAATTGAAAACAGCAAGATTATTTCTTACGCCAAAAAGATTAAGGGTATTATGATTAAAATATATTCGACAATTCTGTTATCGGAATGACGGTACCAGTTCAAATAATGAAAGCTAGATAATATAAAATACAATTTATAGACTGAAGCCTGGAATTTTTGTTTTCTCTTAATGCCTAAACTGCAATAAAGAGCAGTTAAATGTACTTTGTACAGCCATTTATCGTTAAACCATATGTAGATTTTAATCACACCGTACTTTAAAAAAAACCTCCCAATCACAGCAACATGATATAAACAGAAAAGTTTGTGCTTTGATGATTTTTGTAACGAGATGACACTATGTGTTTATGATACAGCGTATCAAAGACGTTACGATCGTGGAGATACTACAATACTGTTAAATGGAATAGACACGTATAGATTAACGAGGGAAAACTGTAAAAAATTATTATCACCACATTAGGAACATTCTCTCAAGTGATGGATCAGACATTAACATTCTATTTTGCTGCTATATTGTATAACAAACAGAACGACAGACGGTGAATAGTAAAGTCCCCCCCTCCTCACAAGCCCCACTTCCGTATTTAACACCTAACTATCACAGAAACCATATTAAATAAGATCTGATTACAATTCATATGCTACAACTTCTGAAAATGAAATATTTTTCATTTCCTTTGTCATACGATGTTGTTTTAAAATTTAAAACCGATAAACCTAGATTAGGAATGTCAACATTCAAATATATATTCTATTTCAAAACCATAACGCACACAAAATATTTTCATATCTCCATTGATACGGTAGATTTCAATAACGTAAAACAATATGAGCAAAGAAAGACTTTCAGTTAGAATCCTGTCACGCTGTTCATTATGTATTATTCGTTACGGAAAAATCCTCTGTCTCAATATTATTCCTTTTCTATAGCTAACGATGCTGTTTTATGTATCGAGTTTTTCTAATGGTAAATTTGATATTTCCGAGAGGCATATTAACTCATTTAATTGGAAAACCATTAAATGTACTTATATGTTAGATAGTAATTTTAGTTTAATTTGTGAGAGAGACGTTTTATACTTGCACGTGCTTGTTGGACATTCTTTTTGTATTTGTACTTATCTGGGAGTGTAATTGTACTTATTTGTTGGCAAGTGACTTTTCACCACAGGTTGGCGGAAAGATGTCCCTGATGGTTTCGTCGTAAGGAAAGATCGAGGTAAATATTAGATGTAAATGCGTCTGTGGTGTCAATGTGATCTGGTTTTGATCAGCTCTTCGATGTGAACACAACAGCAAGTCATCCATGTTTGATCCCGTAAGTGCAAATCCTTTGGTCTGTTGGAACATTTTGTCGCCAATCTGGATATTGCTAATTAGAAGTTCGGTTTTTATGAATATTCATCACCAGAATATTTCTTATTCATTTTAGATGTAATTCCTTTAGAACTGAAAATTAATGACACGACAGACAGCTTATCTCGACCTTTTCCTACAATGAAACGAATTTGACAGCTTTCCACGAGGCTGTACAATAAGCGTGATTATTTCTCTTTTGTGAATTTTCCATTCCTTACTAGCAACATCCCTGCATCCCCAACCTATGTCCTTTACATGTAGCAGTTGATTCGATATTCAAGGGCCTGTTCCTATTAACACGATTTACAGTATAGCAGATCACACGAGCTGATCTTCCAGAAGCATCATAATACCTTAATGTGTTACGTCAATGAAAAAGTGAGTATGCATGTTTCCATCACGATTCTTAAATATCTAATACAACAGAGATTCAATGTTCCATAAATGTAGTCCTTTAGCATCACTGCCGACTGCTAGAAGGACCCAATATGTATGATGAATGTTGATTCATTTTTCGGCATTGCTGTATCTCATTCTAAATTTACATATGATGTTTCGGAACATTTTATTTTGATTGGTAAAGTGTGTTGAAAAGATTTCCTTATATAACAAAGAACATTTTAAGTGACGTTTTGATGACTGCACTGTCAACCTCATCAGACAAATGACCAGTGTCAATGTCCTCGCACTTATGTATGTAGTGTAACGAAGGATAATGACGCAAAAGGACAATTCGACATCGTCTTCTACACAATCCTTTGAGGGATTGCAGGATAAGCATGAAACAACAAAAACAAAACAAAAAAACATACACATAAAATATATCTGTTAACTATTTTGACAATTCTGATATTTTTTGATGATTTTTGCACAATTCTTGTAGAATTTGTGGGGTTTCGGGGTTCACCTCTGTCTTCCTCTAATGTGACCCTGAACAGACACATAAAGGTACATATGTTGCCACCATTGCATTGGTTTGGATCTTGGTCCATATTGATGGTACAGGTCCCGCCGATTTGTCTCGAAAGAACCCATTACAACTACTAGACGTGTTCCTGCCTATGTCAATAACAATTGACCCTAGAAATCAATTTTTTCATAACAATGCACCGAATTATTTAACATATTTCACTATGATTAGACAACCATTGAGCTCTAATATTTTCTCGCCTGGTATGCCAGTTACTCGTCACGGAATTAATGCTTTATTCTTGGTGTTTCTGTATAAGTTAATATTTTTCCAGTGAATGATGTAATGCATCGAATATATTATCAAGATTCTCCTGTTATATTTTTTAGGAGAGTTGTTTTACTTCAGGTTCTGTTCCACTACTAAACTGGATATAACTGATTGTAGTGATGCTGGTAGCCAGGTTTATATAATGTAACTGTTAGTATTACTGAAATGTTATAAAGGTTAGTCAAAAAGTTAAAGCTCATTAAATTTGTGAGTCAGAGCACCTATTAGGACTCCTGAAATATTTAAAAGTTTAGTCAAAAAGTTAAACCCCATTAAATTTGTGAGTCAGAGCACCTATTGGGACTCCTGAAATATCTAAAAGGTTAGTCAGAAAGTTAAAGCCCATTAAATCTGTGAGTCAGGGCACCTGTTAGGACTCCTGAAATATCTAAAAGGTTAGTCAGAAAGTTAAAGCCCATTAAATTTGTGAGTCAGGGCACCTGTTAGGACTCCTGAAATATCTTAATGGTTAGTCAAAAAGTTAAAGCCCATTAAATTTGTGAGTCAGGGCACCTGTTAGGACTCCTGAAATATCTTAATGGTTAGTCAAAAAGTTAAAGCCCATTAAATCGGGTCTCTATGTTATGTAATTCAATCCATTGATCGATGTTGGGTTATTGTTGTTTAGAAATGTATTAGAAAATATAGTATGAAACGTTTTGTCGAAATGTTACAGAAAGTTGTTTAGGCCTCAGGCATGTATTGACATTTATTGACGATAATAGCAAAGGAAACAGTACATCGGATGTACGAAAGACAGACATAAACGATCCAAATAGGAGGAATAAAGATGAGTAAGAGTACTGTTATGAAGGCACTACACCAACTTCTGTTACTTTTTGAGAACATGACATCTCTTAATTTTACCTTCATTTATATGACAGTTGTCTTCAATTAAGCAAAAGACGCATACTCTTCCTTAGCACATGGTCTGGTATTATGAATTGTGAAATGCCAAGTCTAAATTTCTATAAATATTAACGAAGAAAGTTATTATCAAGATTACAGACATTTTGCAATTAATGATTTACAAATGAATAGCATATGTCAAATATCACAGTTAATATCTTGTTATCTAGGTAAAGATTTAACCATTGCTCGCTTTACATACAATTGCAATGGAAATAAATTGTCATCTTCGTCGTTACTTAAAAAAAACTCATATACAGAAAAAATTCGAAATAGAATGATTTTTTTACTATTGTAGAACCATAAATAATAAGAAAGCTAAACGAGAGAATCCAATTCCATAAAAGATTTTGATAGCATAGCATCAGGCCATATTTACGACATAATCGGTGTCGTGGTTGCCTTCTCTGGTCGACGCTCGCGACACCACTACGCCACTGTCTCATGCATCGGTCATTATATTTTAAATAAGAACAATATTTCAGTCTTGGAGTTTGGCAGTGTACTAATTACAGTGAGACTGTATCCTGCTTGGACAAGAAAAGTGTACAATAAATTATTCAATGTACAGGTCTGTCCGCCGTGAGCGGGAGACACAGGCAGGTGCAGACGACAACAGAAACAATAAAAGCACGGCAAGGCCTTTGTAGTCAATAAACGTTGTCAGCTTCATCAACGAAGCCTTGGGTACCGGAAGTTGGGGCCCATTTGGGGAGCGCAGACGGACTTTAAAATGTATTTATAATACAGTTTCATGACTATATAACCGGACGTTTCACGTTTTTCCTCAGACATAAACCTGTATTTGTAGAGCGAACAGCTGGTCAAATCTACAATTCACTGAGAAATGTTGTAGTCTTACACAGTAATTATGGATAACTCAATGTGAAGTATCATTGTTGAACTTTGTGGAGTGCGGATCTTAACAGAAACATGCATTGATGTAATTTCTGCAATATCCACATGTCCTTTTTCATTAGTGACAATTAAACCAACGTATTCTTCCTTTCTTAATATCGTTTTATGATTGTTATAGTTTCATTATCTAATCATTTGTCCAATTCATTAATTCGTTTCCTCCGGGATGTTGACAATGAATTTCTCTCTCCAAAATTTTCTGCCTTATTCAAATAATTTTTTTTCGATGTATATTACGGTGATAAGAATACATTACCTCTGTCTGCAACACATAAAACCGAAATCGATCTTCTTTTTTTCGATCCCGCGCCCAAATCCAGTTAGTATCAATTTCTGTCTTAAAGTTACAAAGCCGACGAAAAAATATTTGGATATGTGACTGATAACAAAGATGAACTTACTTGTGTAATTGTTTATAAAAAACAAATGATACCCTTTTAGCGTTTATGTACCTTGTGTTGTTCTTGCCCTGGTTTTCTCTTTGATTACTGGACATGCCTTTAATTATATGATTAGGTTTCTTGTAGTTTACATTTGTTTCAACGAAATTTTGTTTTAATTACATTTTGGTTTGTTCGTCAATATTATATGGTTTAATTGGGAATAACTAATTTACAAAAATAGACAAATGGATGGATGGATGGATGGACAGAAGGACAGAAGGACAAACAAATAGCTCAACAGAATGGCCTATTCGCTCATAATACCTGATGCGATGGTTAAATTGATGTAATTTTTCCCCGCGAGACTTCGTTACTTTCCAGTAACGTAGCAATATAGTATTTGATTGGTTGACATTTTTGAACCGAAATCAAACCTTAACGTATTTAGATACTTTTGTCATACAAATTTGTGTCTTTGTTGGTACCATAGCTGGCATCAATAAATACAAAATTGATTTTAACACGAAGGTTATTTAGAAACGATCATGTAGAGATAATCGGGAAAATCCAGTGCTTTCAAATAGGAAGCAGAACATGGAGGAGCGCAAACCACCTCAGTGGCCATTATCAAAACTCCGGAAGCAATCGGATTCTCGACAACAATGTCTGATACATGATTTTGCCCATACAATACACAAATGTTTTACATATATGTAAGTAAGTGAACTGTGACATTTAAGTCGGAAAGTGGTAAGGGAAATGTTGCTACAAAAGTTATTCGCCATTACATTTCGTGGGTAACTTTCACAATTTGACATTTCTTTTATCACATCACTGACGAGTCCTTTGAGGACGAAACGGCTGTATGATGAAGTTGATTTCATGGTTTGGCTTTGATGTATCTAACACTAAATTTGTATAGATTTGTGATATTCACTTGCTTGTCTTTTTAGTACGATCTAGCATTTACGTGTTTGGACGCGATGACATCTGCAATTTCAAATTCATTAGAATAAGTGATATACCATTATATTTTTGCCTTGAGTCCGGTATAACCAAGGCAATACATTGGGAATTGTATATTTAAGTGTTAATTTGTTGAATTTCAAAATGAAATATCGTTCTTTTCCTAAGTTGGCCATTTTGACCAAGAAATACAAACGATGAAAGCAACTTTGAGGCGAACAGCCCGTAACTCTATGCATACTCATACAAAAGCTAGACACATTAAGCGCTGTTTAATAAAAGAGTATTTAGAAATGGAAGCACAAATTAAGACATCCTGTCCTCGTGACGAACAGTTTCGATAAACTTGAAGTTATGACATTCACAAATAGCCAATTAGGTAGGGATATACGTAATCCGACAAACTATGATCCAAACTTAAATGTATTATATCCGGCGTAACGCTCCCCAGTCACTAGTGATAAGAATGCAACATGTGTTATTGAACTTATATAAGTGTTTCCACATGCGTCCATGCTGCCTTTTTCTGATACCTGCATTCGATAAATAGTATTGACAATGCCAATTTTAATTCTACTGTTCCATTCATTTCTTCAAAATATCAGTTATATTTAAGTAATGGAATTCAATAGTTTTTGTTTTCGTTAACAATTCATACTTAATTTCTTTGTGTGATCATTGACAGCACAACACATACAATATCTCCAACTTTAATAGGGTTATTATTTCAAACAAGTTAAAAAAAATGTGTATATGTTTTTTGCGCATAAACTATTGTATCTATAAATTAAACAGACTGTCTTATGTAAACACATCTGTTAAAGGTAACAGATCTGAAGTTTAAAAAAAGGTTTTGTAAATGATTATATCTATTCTGCATCCATTGTCAATAAATTACATCGTATTCTTCAATACATTAAAAAAAAGGGGGGGGGTGCAAAAATGAAAGTATTCTATATGTATAACATTATGATAAGTTGACCAAAATAGCGCGACGTCTAACATAATGTCAGAGAAATATGATTGCCTATCTTCTTCAACACAGGTCATTCCTGGGTTTATTCACGGCATTTCCAGCTCTATGGAAAGAAATATCCTGCGAAGTTTGAACCGCCTCTATGTCATACTTGTGAATCTATGTACCCCAACCCGCATGACACTGACAAGTCTACGGAGAGTGATAACAGACGAGACGGATCTATTTCACACCGGCGCGATAAACATTTCGAATTTGTCATTTATTCCCGAAAAAATATCCTCTAGTCTACCCCGTTCATTGTAATGTTGCCTCGGGATTTGTCGGGACTTGTATGGTTCACACAAGAGATAGGGGTCCGAGTCCCGTCGACTCTCCACGCATCTCACAACGAGGCCACATTTCCACCATTGTTATTCGCCTTGTCGACCACGCCCCTCCCATAATGTGAAATGCAGCCACGTGCTTGCAGGGATAATGACCCACATTTAAAAACGTGACAAACAGGGATTGTTTTACAGGGTGCAATTACATACTGTAACACGCTGGGATGATGAGCCCTTTAGTACCATCAGGGGCGATAAAATATTTGTATAGCCCATACACACATCGCACAGATTTAAGCATTAAGGCCGATGGGAATATTTAACATTTAGTGCTAAATGCTCGACCCGGAACAAGGTTAGAGATATTTAAGGAAATCTCTGTAGAAAAACGTTAAAAAATCCTTTGATGTTTCTGAAAGTCATTTTGATTCACTGTGGATGTACAAAACATTGCCTGGCGCACTATAGATTTTGACAAGAGAACAAGAATTCGAAACCGAGGCATTAGTAATCAATCATATATTAGAAAAATAACGATATAATTATAGTTATTAAAATGAGACGGTATGTTGAATCTGCCAGGTAAAACAGAGAAGTGACCGTTTTATCAAAATGCTTGTTTTAATATCAGTTTTAATATGATTTGACAAATAAAGTGACGGGTAGCACAACGAAAACGTAAATATGTCATTTAATTTATTTTTATTAATGATTAATTAAAGAAAACAGCATCTGTATCCGTTTTCATAGGGTTGTAATATGAATTTTAAAATATACCATGTTTCTGTGGAATGTTATGACAAACACATCATCTCCTAATTATCATCAATGTCATGTTATATCAATATTATCTTTCCTTTAAGTTTGCTTGTTGTATTCATACTTTCGTTGTTGTCCCATTACTCAAGTTGCCAGAGACCAAAAGAAATAAATGGTACTTAGTCGAGACTAAAATGAGAAGAAATTTAATATATGTTATTTACAGAAAAAGTAAAACGAAATGGAACAGTTATCCATCATGTCCGTCACGTTCCCGATATACGTTTGGTAGTTGCAGTTCTGTCAAAACTATGGAATCAGACACATAAACACATACTCATGTCTGTGCAACGCTTACATAAAGTATCTAATTTATTTCTATAATCATCATTTGGTGGTCTTTGGTCGATTTTTCATCATTGCAACTTTAAACTGTACTAATATAGAATTATCAAGTAAAAAGTAATAACAGTCTTTCTAAAGATCTTGAGTGATAATTTTTACACCATTAAAGCATGCGTTCATAAAGAAGCTTCTCCGGAAATCAATATTCCTTCTCGTATATATTTCTTTTCTCAGGGAAATATGGGAAGGATATATACTAGAAACAGCTTTCTGATATAATTGTATGTATCAATTTACGCAATGTGATTTTCCCTCTTAGAGAGTAGCATCCCTTCTTCTCCATCGTTTAGTGTTTCCACTGTTGTAACGATGTCCATGGCTTATTCCAATAAGGCGTGTTTCCACCAGTTAGAAAAGACAATAAGTATGGACAATAAGGCGTGTTTCTACCAGTTAGAGAAGACAATAAGTATAACCAATAAGGCGTGTTTAAACCAGTAAGAGAAGACAATAAGTATAACCAATAAGGCGTGTTTCTACCGGTTAGAGAAGACAATAAGTATAGCCAATAAGGCGTGTTTAAACCAGTAAGAGAAGACAATAAGTATAGCCAATAAGGCGTGTTTCCACCATTTAGAGAAGACAATAAGTATAGCCAATAAGGCGTGTTTCCACCAGTTAGAGAAGACAATAAGTATGACCAATAAGGCGTGTTTCTACCGGTTAGAGAAGACAATTTAGCATGGCCAATAAGACGTGTTTCTACAAGTTAGAGAAGACAATAAGTATGGCCAATAAGGCGTGTTTCTACCAGTTAGAGAAGACAATAAGTATGGCCAATAAGGCGTGTTTCTACCAGTAAGAGATGACAATAGGTATAGCCAATAAGGCGTGTTTCTACCGGTTAGAGAAGACAATTTAGCATGGCCAATAAGGCGTGTTTCTACCAGTTAGAGAAGACAATAAGTATGGCCAATAAGGCGTGTTTCTACCAGTAAGAGATGACAATAGGTATAGCCAATAAGGCATGTTTCTACCAGTAAGAGAAGACAATAAGTATAGCCAATAAGGCGTGTTTCCACCAGTTAGAGAAGACAATAAGTATAACCAATAAGGCGTGTTTCTACCGGTTAGAGAAGACAATAAGTATAGCCAATAAGGCGTGTTTCCACCATTTAGAGAAGACAATAAGTATGGCCAATAAGGCGTGTTTCTACCGGTTAGAGAAGACAATAAGTATAGCCAATAAGGCGTGTTTCCACCATTTAGAGAAGACAATAAGTATGACCAATAAGGCGTGTTTCTACCGGTTAGAGAAGACAATAAGTATGGCCAATAAGGCGTGTTTCCACCAGTTAGAGAATACAATAAGTATGACCAATAAGGCGTGTTTCTACCGGTTAGAGAAGACAATTTAGCATGGCCAATGAGGCGTGTTTCTACCGGTTAGAGAAGACAATAAATATGGCCAATAAGGCGTGTTTCTACCAGTTAGAGAAGACAATAAGTATAGCCAATAAGGCGTGTTTCTACCGGTTAGAGAAGACAATAAGTATAGCCAATAAGGCGTGTTTCCACCATTTAGAGAAGACAATAAGTATGACCAATAAGGCGTGTTTCTACCGGTTAGAGAAGACAATTTAGCATGGCCAATAAGGCGTGTTTCTACCAGTTAGAGAAGACAATAAGTATGGCCAATAAGGCGTGTTTCTACCAGTAAGAGATGACAGTAGGTATAGCCAATAAGGCATGTTTCCACCAGTTAGAGAAAACAAAATGTATGGTCAACCTTATTCAGCACCCTCGGTTCCGTTTCAGTCAGTTGTAAGTATATAAACAAGGACAATATCACCATGTCCACTGTAAATCTCGACATGAGAGCGAAAACATGATTTCAAGAGATTTAGGTCGATGAAGACGTTAGGGAAGTGTTGTGGAAGCTATCATTTGGGTATCCTTGTCACGTGTATTCTGTTCGCGTCATTATACTTGGGTATTTCGATATTCTCGTCATTATTCGAGGGTATTTCGCGATTCTCACCCCATTGCATGTGGATTTTCGGTATATTATTAGATGTGTTCTATTGTTGTCCTTATGCCTAGAGATTTCGTGATTCTCATCATTGTGCCTGAGTATTTCGCGATTCTCGTCATTCTGCCTTGGTATTTCGTTATTCTCGACATTACGCCCGGGGATTTCGTGATTCTCATCATTGTGCCTGAGTATTTCGCGATTCTCGTCATTGTGCCTGAGTATTTCGCGATTCTCGTCATTGTGCCGTGGTATTTCGCTATTCTCGTCATTACGCCCGGGGATTTCGTGTTTCTCGTCATTGTGCTTGAGGATTTCGTCATTAATTACCTTGTTTTTATTCGAGAACGAGACATTTTTCTCATTGGCAATGTTCATATGGTGTGTTGTGGATGAAGCATAAGACGCTTTACCTTTCGTACGTTTTGTCTTATTCTGCCGAGGCTTGTTTAAGAGTCTCCGTAAAAATCTTTTCTTTTGTTCATATTTTTCTCTTGTTTGATCGATTTGGAGTTTAAATTGTAATTTTATCAACTGCCTTGTTCTTTAACCAAAACAGTATTAACCTTGGCATATTCAGATACATCAATATAGTAAAAAAAATTTAACTTGGCAGACATATCAAACAGAAATATCTCGCCCTTTTCCTACTGTCAGAGAGTGTCAGGAATCTGAATCCAATGAACTCTTTGTATAAATACACTTTAACGTACGTCTCTTTGGGAAGTACCAATCTACGTCATATTTCAATAAGCGTTGATATATTATCTCCATACATGTTGGTAATGGAGACTCTGCTGAATGACACAGTGTGTTTTATCTGCTTTGTTTAGTGATCAAATTTCCGTAATGTCTCTTTTCATTGAAGGTTAATATCAACAAATTCTCAAAATATTTGCTTTCGGTTTAGTAAATGTTATACAATGTTTTCGGGTTGTTTTCGTTTTATTTCTGATTGCCCAGTGAACACGTGATCATCTTTCCTGAAATAATATTATATTATTTTGTAATGGAGATAAATATAATCATATTTCTTAATTTTTACCGCTTTCTCTGTCAACTTTAATTAAGACCGGAAAATCAAGTGAGAATTTCCACTTACCTAGCAAAAGAAATGAAAAAGAATCATCTGAAATAGAGAAATACCGAGATTATGAAAAATTACAAGAGTGAACAACATCTTTGAATACAACTTTAGAATGTGTAATTAATTCCACTTCACCATACAGCTTTTACGACCTTATAAGACTCGTAAGTGTTATTTGCTTAAATTTTGGAACCTTTGAGGGTAATTAGAAAAATCAAAATTGATCGAAATGAATCTGAAAAAAGCTAATGGGAAGGTGTACTAACAATTAAAAGAAATAAAAAAGAAAAAGAAAAGAAAAAATAAAAATTCCAGATGCATTTTTACAATCTGAATGGTCTACTTCAAGGACACACGTATCGGAACTATATCTTCATTTCAAATTAAATGGCGGTTTTAATTAACGCCTTTATGATCAGGCCTCAGAGGTGCCATATTTCACATTCACAATGTTAATTTTGTTTTATTTTTAGCTTTATGCATATATAGATAAATTCTTTCCATTATTTTGAAAATTATCATTGACAAATGCTCCAAAGCTTCATTAATACTAGTCCAGAAATAGCTCTGTTTAATATACATTGTATCTTCGCTCTTTGTAAAGTTAGACTATACTTGTGCATACTTATTAACTTAAACATATACCAGACCTAGCTTAGTAAGTTTTATCCAAAATGTCATAATAAACGTCACAACCGACTTCGGTGGAGATGGAAATGAACGGATGCCAACATAGTAATTCCTGTTAATTTACACACACACGCTGCACGTGCAAGTCAATGAGATACCAACAAGATAGGAAATGCAAGCGTTTCTCTGTCAAATTGAATTTAAACCATCTTCACTTGTTCAATGAAACGAACAATTTCCGTTATATAGTTATATTATTACCGTTTATACGAAAATTCCAGACAAAAACGAGATAGCACACATGAAGTCGAAATATAATATCATAATGAATCCATGGCAAAAATAATTGTATGAATGTTTGAAATAATATCAAATTAAGTTTTCCTTCCATATGCGATTTTATCAAATGAGTCTGAGACATTTTTGCGAGCCTTGGCGGGTAAAAGGTCAAAGTTCGAGACGACATTAACGAAAAAACTTATAAGAAACTAAACGTTTGAGATGCTGTTTATCACATATTTCAGAAAGGTTACATTTTGATTGGGGTTTAATTACAAATGTGAGGGACAAAAACAAATGGAGGCAGAAGTTTCATTTTCAATTACTACGTACAGTAACACCGTTGTCCTTACAGTAAATAACGTGAAGTTTGAAATATCTATACAAACCTTACACTAACTACGTCTGTCGTCATCTCATTTACGTTTTGAGCCAAGATATGCTCTACTTTACGTGTATTTCAGAGTATGTATTGAATAATGAAAGAACACGTCTGAATGTATGTTATCATGAAAACAGTGCAAATAGATCAACGTTCCGATTGGTTGAACGGAAATTGTAACCTTTCTGCACTGATGCAGATATAATACACGGTGTTTCAAATATATCTCTCTATCAACTTGCTAGAATCAAATATAACAACAAGACATGTGATTTTAAACGTTGACTCGCCAATGTACTTGTATCTTAAATATAATCATCAAGAATTGACAAGGATCGGAATTTTATCGATATTTCTGCATGTACACATCGGAACATGGATGTTCCAGTAATTTGCAATGTAATCGGAAACTTATGTTCTACTGAAATAATAGATGATACACACACACTGTTAACGGAACCATACATATTTTTTGTAGATGATTTACCGAGAACGAATGAAGGAGTCATTTACCTCTGTCGACACATACATCATCACTGAAATACTTACGATTTCAAAGTAACTCTTCTGTGGCGACTATTCCTATAATATAACGACATTCTTTTATTTTTTTTTTAAATATTTTGTTCAATAACATATTGAAGTAAATTTTCTGCATGTCTGTTGGGTATACCAGTTCAGACAGTGATGTATTTTGGGATGTCGGCAAAGTCTGACGCGCCCGTGACGTATTTGATTTGGTAAGATAATCCAGACGGACAAATCACGGAGATTTTCACATTAACGTGAATTTAACGAGATTTGCTGACATGAATTCACTGGAAACTGAAAATTAATTTAAACAATTGGCTATGTATATTTACAATGTGATGTGTTAGAACATTTATCAGTAAGCATAGATGCTTTACTGATATCACGGTAACAGGGTTTTAATTATTTTCTCGCAGAATCCGATCCCAGGAAGTTTAATTTGATAGAAAATGGATTTCTGGCAAAAATCGAACACGAGCACATAAAACACTGTAACTACCAGGCAGAAGAGCAGGCGCTAAATGTCTGATATGATCTAACTCAACGTTTGACTTCTTGGGAGCAGATTTTTCTATCACGACAGAAAAGTTTCTACAAGAATAACGGGCATAATAACAGCCCCGTTTTTTGTGTTTCTGATTTTCTTTCTTACATGGAAACAAAAATTGACTGAAAAAAGAGACAACAAGGGTTGATATTTCAACAAAAATGGTGTGTTTTCTATTATACGTACAATCTTTGAAATATTACACACCAGTTTTCGAATATCAAAATCAATTTATAAGTTGATAAAAAGATATATGCATTGTTTTCTAATAAATGAAATCTTGTACATCGTGAACTTTGACACGTTATCAATATGTGACTTTATATCATAAATGTTCAAATTTTTCGTTTCGTTTCTTTTTTGTAACATATATGAAAAAAAAAGTTTTGTTTTTTGTTTTTATTGTTGTTAATGCTTTTCGTAAATTAGATTCGGAAAATGATTTATAATTCTTCAGTATTTTCATACATCATACAAAAGTGTTAAAACACAGTTAGAGTCATATACCACTGGTATAAAACGTTCCGATATGAATATGTTTAAATAAACAGTCACTATAGATGTGTACAATGCATTCTTCTGTTAAGCTTTTTTAAATATATATATATCAGAAAATATTTCACGAAATATAACAATTCCACCCGTTCATAAATAATTTCTAAAAAAATCGAAAAAGAAATAATAAAGATAAAATTATTCTATGATATATAGTTATCCAACACAGTTGCTAAGTAACTGAAAAAACGGATTTACCACAAGGAAACTACACTATCACATATTCTTGCTTGAAACAAAGTTTGACATCATATAACCGAAAGCAGTTTTTCGTCGTATTTAAATATCTCAAGGCTAACGTTACTTAACGTATTGTGAGTTTATTTTGCTCAAGTTGTGAGTATTTGAAATACAGCCATACATTCTTATTAACACAAGCTTAAGATAAGTTTCATGACAGGGATGATAGTGATAAGGGTAGTAGTCATTGATAAACCTTCTTTACTATATGCTAAAATAGCTTGTAATTGGAATTTTGTCACTTTGTCGCGAAAATACTATACAATGCCTAAGGTGAATGCGACCATTTTTCTTGTTATCTAAAACTAAAAATATACAACATTTGTCTGCTTGAAGATTATTTGATTGTTGAAAAACTTTTTTATGAATATTTTGACAACTTTAACAGTTTTTTCTCTAAACATTTACAAATATTAACACGACACATCGGACAGTATGAACAAGTGATTGCAAATGGACACGAGTAAATAATAAGATTTTCTTGAATGTCAAATCGGACACAGTGTGATCTTTTAAAGGACATCAATTTAGATATTTAACATTATAAACAGGCATTACAAAAGTATAACAGAGACAGAAAAATATTTTAGAATAGACAACTATATTCACCGATCGATTTATAAAATAAATACATTATATTTATTGGAAAGAGTAACTACCATAATAGTCATTACTGAGAAAATAGCATCCCTTAAAACCAACTTCGGATCAACATATGTTGTTATGTCAATGATGTTTATTACGAAAGAGCGCTACAGAAATGATTACTATGATAATCCCTTGATGTTGTCCGTTATAGCATAAACGAGCGAAAAACAATTCAAATGAAATGTAAAATAGACATAAGAAAAAGCATAGATTAGGATCTCTTTCGTTTTCCGATTGTCTTTTATAATCTTATGTATATAATGGAGGTTTTAAAACAACCAGTTGAAGAATGTACGATTGAAAGTGAAAGTAAACTGTACTCGCCAATTACAGGATTATGAGTTAGAATTGCACAATGATACAAAACCGTAGCCGAAGTTTTCGTTATTGATCTAATGAGAGGAGAGCAAAGTATAAATATATCACAACTCATGTGGAACGCAATTATATGTCTAGATGAGGCGTAAACGTAATATTACAGCTGATACCATACAGTCAACTACTCCAAAACGATTGGCATGTTTCAGATCTAATAAAGTTTTCTCATTACATGCCTAACTATCAAACTGTTACTTCATTTTTATTTTCTTTCTGACTAAAATAGAATATTATCTGCGATAGTATTACGGCCGGAACACGAAAATCTGGTTAGCAAGTAACATGTAATTATGTTTACCGATCCGGAAAAATATGGAATGGTCATATGTACCGGGCTTAAATTTAGGATTGGATCACCGGAATTTTATCATGGAGGATGTAATTTACCAAGACATTAACGAGAAGAATTGAATTTCACAGCTCAACGAGTTTTTCTTGAAATCATCCAGCCGCGTTCTAGAAAGTTCTCTCCGGCCTCGATACTCCCATATTTGATGACAATTCTCGGACACAAAATGGCCGCGGCATCCATTCGGAAGCGATGTCGTTAGAAAGAAATGGTCACCCCGAGCTCAAATCGATGAAGTGAGAACACTTTATTACCGATAGTTAATGAGATGTCACTTCACAGGGTCTGGTCGGCCAACTGTGCGCTATGATAAGATGGAGACGAGACACTGCAATCACTGTCGCGCGGCCTTTTGGACCAAATCGACATCACCAAAACTCTTGTCGTGATCGAGATGCTTGACAGTTGCTCATATATTTCACCCGGATCCTTTGATGTAATTTCTGATAAAGTAAATAATGCCCTGCAATATAAGGGAAATGACAGACAGACGGACGTATAAATCACTCCTATTTTGGATTAATGGGTAGATATGGCAAGAATAGCGAAAAGATGCACTGATTCTAGGAATTTCGTTCAAAGAAGACAGTCTCTGTTTGTTATTATCGATATGTTTCAAAACACTCCACTACAAAAAAAGCACATAACTCTCACATAACAAACACAACTGATGTTAACTTTATTTTTGACATATATAAATGTGTCTTCATCGTAAGAGTATTCTGCTATTTCGATGTAACAGACAAAAATAACAAATATATAAAAGATATTGAACTTTAATGCATTACATTGAATTTATGAACATAGAGCACAAAAATAGATTAAAATTATCACTTCGAAATACATAGATGTTTAAAAAAGAGACGACTGCATATATCATTTATTTGTAGGTACTCTAAGTATTTCAATTAAGAGGCTTGTCATATACACGTTTTTCAAAACAGAAGGAATTGTTCAATATCAGGATATAAAGTAAGGAATTTGCGTCATTAAATGCTTCTCAACTTTATGAAACATTTTAAAAGGGAACTCTTCAAACATAAAAAAACTCCTCACATGTAAGACAAGAAGCTATTATTATTATGCCATTCTTAACAGCCTGTCAACACATAAAATGTAATTAGGGCCATCAAACGGTAAAACACACAGCGATCCAAGACAAGAAAATAAATGAATTCTTAAATTATAAGGATTTTTTATATGTAATGAATGTTAGGAATTAAGTATTAGAGACACGTAACATACATGTTGATAACTGTTTAAGATAATTCGTCAATATCAAGGACTTCTCTAACGTATGTAACTCTTGATAAGGAAACACAGACATAAATCGCAATACACCTATCAGATTCACATAGATACTTACATTTAAGGTTTCCATAACTGGGTGGTCGGGTGGCGTCGTGGCGCCGTGGTAATCCAATCGTCTTTCACCTAGACGTCCTGGGTTCAAGTCCCGGAATGGACATGAAAAAGTATGGGGTCACGTGCCCGACCACACGGATTCACCCCAGGTACTACGATTTCCTCCAACAGTAAGACCCCTCGAGCGCTTCCTTCCGGGCCGGGTTTCACAATTGTTGTAAAATAAATGAAAGTTTATTTGATTTTTTTTTACATACTTCCTGAAATATAAGGATATTCTCAAACGAAAAGGATTTGAATTTCATATACGGAACCCTTGATATAAGGAACTCCAGAGATTACTTGAAGACTTAATATCTCCTCAAATGAAAGGAACTTTTCCTTTAACAACATACTTAAAACTAAGGGTTTTTATCAGTATTTTCTGGAAGAAGTACACTGTTGACCTAAGTGTAGAGGCTATGTATCGTTGAATTCTCAGAGTCATATAAACACCATGGGTCATTTTAAGAGAATAACATCTTAATATACATATAAACTATTATGTAGGTAAACATATTACAACTCTATCATCGTAGAAAAAAACCTAACTTCTGCTAGTTACAAAATCATCTAAATTTAACATGAAAACCTCACAAAATATACAGGATTAAGATATCAGAGCACTACAAAAGACCAGAGTTGTCATTGTTGAAAGTCGCTCAATGTTTTATTCCCCTTTCAACGAGAACATATATAAATCTGAGTAGTAGATTTATGGGAGCCTATATCTTATCATAACTATAGGCGCGTACTAAGCTGGTGGAACCTTCGAATAAAACCTGAAAAGAGTGTTGGAAATACTATACGATTTCCACAATAATTTAAATCCATTTGTGTGTGACATTAAACTCCATTTATCGCGACATCCGATCCCCCACGGGTGGGTGGCCGGCCCATGAATCTATCCATAGAAATTTGGATACCCTGTTTAAGGAATTTAGTGTTTTACCGGGTCAGAGATTTTACACCTTCTACAAGGGGGGATACCTTCCACGTACAACCAGTGGATTCGTCATTCATATTCAGGCCGTGTCATCTACACCCTAGCGTGCGGACTGGGTGGCTACTTAGCCAGCTCCGTCACCTCATGCTGACAGAGAGGAATGCAGTCCCGCGGTAAATGCAGGTGATCGCATATCATTGGATGCAAAATGTACCTCGTTGTTGACAGAAAATGCAAATTAGATGGGATTTTTTTTTCTGAATTTTCCTGTACATGACCGATGTCAGTAACGTGCATATATAATGTGTCATGCTTCTTTTTCTGTCTATGAGACTAACGTTAAGACGTGTGTCCTGATTCACAGGTGCCGAGTTGTTCCGAGTAGCATACGACTCTCTGGCTGCGTGCTACTTTCGTATGCGTAGTCAGTGATCGGTCGGCTTGTAATTAAAGCAGTTACACGGTTTGGCGTGTTAATACACACTTTGCAGGTGTATAGGTCGCTAGTCCTAATACAAGCATTTGTTTAGTTATAAATGCATTCCATTGCATTATCGTATTTTAGACATCATCAGAAAAACGGTCAAATCCTTATATGCGTCAATGGTAAATATCACAGGAATTAAAATTTGTTAAAATCAGGTTTAAGTTTTTAAAGTGTGTATGTACATATATAAGTAACAGTTACTTTCCTATGCACTAATGATTTTCTCTTCTTCAGTTTTTAAAGTCATTATCATGGCATCTACGGGCACGTGGGGATTTAATCAGACAAAACATAAACTATAAAATTCAGTCAATAAAGGTGCAAGTTCATATTGTAAGAAATACTGTCCTGTTATTTTGCTTTGAGAATACAATACAGAACTGTTTGGTATGTACGCGTTGGCTTTTTATTAAAGTTTTACATTTTTAGCAGATGTTTAAAATAACAAGGACGTGATTTGCTCGACAATCGTAAAAATCAGCATGGCGTTCTGTAGCATTGAATCTTCTGTACTCGGAGGCACGTGAAATGCAACCGTTTGAAATCGAAAATAAAACATTTTGCCTCAATCTTGATTGAACTTTTGAGTAATTATACATATTTAACAACTATGTTGCCTGAATATACAAGACACACGATAAAGCTGAAGTAGAATTGTTGAACTAACTGTTCTTAACTCACTGCAAATAGTTTTATGGTATTTAGCTGTGCCATTCTGGTGTCAAAACTCCAAAATATTAGATACAATCAATTTGCACTGCAATTACACTGTAGACACTTCACATCTCAGAGATAATATTCATAATCAGTGTCGTGATAGGTATCATACTTAGACAAGGACACCCAATTGGTCATGTTATTAACGAAAAGCGTTTGGAATATTTATCCTCAATTTTTTTGTCGTTATTGTCAGTTTTTCGCAGTAGCCTAATCTATATTTGTCTATACTCATCAACAGCTGTAGGCGCTCGTTTCCCTGGCTAGTAAAACTTGTCTACGCTAGATATGCCAGAATAATTATTCTTCCTATATGACCTTGAATATACTGACATCCGAAGTTAAATAACTTGATCAAAGATAATGTATTTTTGTACTAGATCAACAGTAGACAGACATTATTGTCTTGTAAACATCATCTTAACTAAGAAAATGCACATAAACCCAACGCATCTATAACAGTCATCAAAAGATTTAATTCGAAATTTCGAAAATGCTAGCGTAGCAGTACATTTATACGTATGATAGTACAGCGGCAACATCACATAGTGACATAACTGCGACCATAATCACCACGTACGTGCTAATGCGCGTGCGTCTATCAGTATATAGACATTTACCTAGCCTATCTGTCGTACGAAGGGGAATATTAAAACACAAAATGGACACTTTTATGAGAATTTAAAACCGTATTGACACTTTTTATAAACTACAATTCTGATTAGAGCTTGCAGTGTGTCTGCATCATGACTATGAAGAGGACTGAGTGCTCTTTAGAAAAACACAAATGTCCTTATTGTGCCTGAAATCGTCTCTCCTCTAACAAGTAGAAGTAACGTTCAAATATTAAAACGTTTATCCATCGACAATTGTGTCACGTACTTTCCTCATTTGGTGTAATTTCAACTTATCTGTTAAAGAGATTTTCAGTTTTTTTTTTATAGGATTGGAATCAGGTTCGGATCAGCTTTGCGTAGGATGCGCATGTCGGCTAGATTTAAGATGACAACTCACGCATTTAGTAAGCACGTGCATTGCTTTTTTACTATACAGTTAAACCTATCTGTCACTAATGTACACCATTGAATTGTGATATGTCCTGTACCATATAATCAGGCTTTACATAATATACAATAAGGTTATGTTGTTTTTTTGTTTTTGTTTTATTCCAACGTACAAAAATATGTATGGAAACCAGGGAAACAGCACATCCTGGATTTGTATTGATCTACACAATAAAAAGTGTTATGCTATCTATATGGCAAGACTATTTCTCGTAAGTGACAGTAGAAGATATCAACGTTGGTATTTAAATTTTCTTTCTCGTTCTTCTACTGATAAAATGTTCGAAATAGGTATTGAATTCTTATTAAAGTAATGTTAATGTAAACTTTTTTGTTAGATAATCATTGAAACTTTCTTTGTTGAAACAAGACAGAATAGGAAATTGATGAGAAATATTCGAAATTAATGTATAACAGTTTGGGGTGTGTTGTTAAATTCTCTTTGATAAATCAGATAAGACTTAAGGAAAATACAGGTAAACCTATCTGGACCCTAAAGCTGTAATAGCAATGGCATCTACATAGTACAGTGTCCAGCTGGAATTCTCTCAGACACACCCACGTGACCCTAGTTCTCTAGAAGTTTACGTATAGTATAAACCTTGTGACAAAAATGAAAATATCAACGTGAATATAATCATTCTCCAAACTCAAGTTCAATAAAACTATGGCAGAATATAAGCAAAAGAAAACAGTGAAGGTTGAATAAGACCAGATGTTCCGGACGTGTAAGCGTCTTCTGCTTGTTTGCCAATTCGAGTAAGTAATGTCATGTTCTCAAATGAAAACAACGTATACAACAACAGAACCAACAAGCAAACTCGCGAGAATCAAACACTTCCAGCAACTTGTCAAATCCTCGATCACAACTATAACTCTTAGATGTAAACGATAGTCTACTCTCAACTGTATCACTGTTTAACCATTCATATAGTATCATGTTAGGTAATAGATATCAAGTTTGCTTTAGTGTTGAATGGCGTTCTTGATCTCAGGTTTGCCATTTTCTCATTGAATCAACACTTTACCATATGGTTTTTGTCTAACCCTTCACTGTATGGTTTTTGTCAAACCCTTTACTATATGGTTTGTTTCTAACACGTTACCATATGGTTTGTTTCTAACACTTTTCTATATGGTTTGTTTCTAACACTTTACTATATGGTTTGGTTCGATCACTTTACTATATAATTTGGTTCTAACACTTTACTATATGGTTTGGTTCTAACCCTTTACTATATGGTTTGGTTCTAACACTTTACTATATGGTTTGGTTCTAACACTTTACTATATGGTTTGGTTCTAACACTTTACTGTATGGTTTGGTTCTAACAATTTACTATAAGGTTTGTTTCTAACACTTTACTATATTGTTTTTTAACACTTTACTATATGGTTTGTTTCTAACACGTTACCATATGTTTTGTTTCTAACACTTTACTGTATGGTTTGTTTCTAACACTTTACTATATGGTTTGGTTCTACCACTTTACTATATGGTTTGGTTCTAACCCTTTACTATATGATTTGGTTCTAACACTTTACTATATGGTTTGGTTCTACCACTTTACTATATGGTTTGGTGCTAACACTTTACTATATGGTTTGTTTCTAACACTTTACTATATGGTTTGGTTCTACCACTTTATTATATGGTTTGTTTCTAACACTTTACTATATTTTTTTTTTAACACTTTACTATATGGTTTGGTTCTAACACTTTACTATATGGTTTGTTTCTAACACTTTACTATATGGTTTGTTTCTAACACTTTACTATATGGTTTGGTTCTAACACTTTACTATATGGTTTGTTTCTAACACTTTACTATATGGTTTGTTTCTAACACTTTACTATATGGTTTGGTTCTAACTCTTTACTATATGGTTTGGTTCTAACACTTTACTATATGGTTTGTTTCTAACACTTTACTATATGGTTTGGTTCTAACACTTTACCATATGGTTTGGTTCTAACACTTTACTATGGTTTGGTCCTATCACTTTACTATATAATTTGGTTCTAACACTTTACTATAAGGTTTGGGTCTAACCCTTTACTATATGGTTTGGTTCTAACACTTTACTGTATGGTTTGGTTCTAACACTTTACTATATGGTTTGGTTCTAACACTTTACTATATGGTTTGGTTCTAACACTTTACTATATGGTTTGGTTCTAACACTTTACTATATGGTTTGGTTCTAACACTTTACTGTATGGTTTGGTTCTAACACTTTACTATATGGTTTGGTTCTAACACTTTACTATATGGTTTGGTTCTAACACTTTACCATATGGTTTGGATCTAACACTTTACCATATGGTTTGGTTCTAACACTTTACTATATGGTTTGGTTCTAACACTTTACCATATGGTTTGGATCTAACACTTTACCATATGGTTTAGTTCTAACACTTTACTATATGGTTTGGTTCTAACACTTTACTATATGGTTTGGATCTAACACTTTACTATATGGTTTGGTTCTATCACTTTACTATATGGTTTGGTGCTAACACTTTACTATATGGTTTGGTGCTAACACATCAGGTTTGTAAAACATAAAAGAACTTTAGCTTATCATAATGATATTTTCTTATGAAACGTGATATGATTCCGACTTTATGCCTGAATCTTCATCAGTCCAATTTTAATCTATTGTATTAAATTGTAGTGCACTTCTTTGGCTATATGCGCAAAGTATTCAAACGTATTTCACTTGTTTAGTTGTATGTGCTAAATATTTAAATGTTTTTGTTCACTTTTTCAGCTTTATATTAAACACTAGTAAAAATATTGCAACAACATCTTAATCAAAACTCGCATTCGATAAAACTATGGTAAAATACAAAGAAAAGAAAGGTCTTCACGGAGACGCTTGGAAAGACAGTTAAAACCAGATGTTCCGGAATAGTAAGCGTCTTGTGGTTCTTCGACGACACCCTCCATGTAAATATTGTTCACTCCAAATAAGTAATGTCAAGTTCTCAAATGAGAACAAGGTATACAACAACAAATAGATTATTTCTTATTGAGATCACTTTGACGAACATAAAACTTCCCCATAATTTTCATCAATTTGTATATTTTGAAACCCTGTGTTACGAGTTTGTCCGCCAGATGATGACTTCTTACATGAAAATCGTGGTAATTGGAGCAGGCCCTTGAATATCGAATAAACAGCGACATGTATACATTATGCGTTCGAGATGCGGGGATTTGCTATCCTAAACCGAAAATTTCACAAAAGGGAAATTGAAGTCATCACGCTTATCACAGAGTTGCGTGAAAAAGTTGGTTTCGTTGTAAACGGCTGATGTAGAAGAGCCTGTCCTGTTCTTGATTTCCAGTTCTGGCGGGTATATACGATGATACGTGGGCAATAAATTTCCTATAATTTAAAGACAAAACGTCATCAATATATCTGAGAGTGAAATTTAACGACTTCGCAAGATCTTTTGTAATCTGTTTGAATAAGCTCTTCGATAAATTTAATTATCACAAAACTAATAGAAGGTATTGTTTGACTAGAAATTCGATCATTCTCATGATTTCATCTTCCGTATATGTATTCTTTGAATTAGACGTATTTTTTCACGAAGCACTTTTCAGTATAGTTCACAACCATATATTTGTAACGCTGTTCATCTTTCTTGGAAAAGAAAGCTCTCATAACGAACGTAGGCATTCTCTAAGTTTAGTATGGGCAATGCTGGTGAACAGAGTGGAAAAATCAAATGCTCGTATAGAAGAAATGTGTTAAGAAGGGGTTGTGGAAAATTAGTCAAAGGCGCTTTATTTTTTTAAAATCCACATATCCTTAACGCCACCTCTTGAATAAACAGTATCACACTAAGACTGTAACCCAAATCTTATAGTTCTTAGAATAATGGTTAGCATTTATGGCAAAGGTTCGGTTGAACAGTTATACGAGCCAGCACTAAAACGTTGTTTATATGGATTCTTGTGATATTTAGAATCCAGTATAAACGGGGGAGGTCCGTATCCTTGTCTTTAATGGGTAACCTAATGATTGTAATACTGAAGCATGATTAGCCAGTATTTCTTCTGCGAAAAGAGTACATAATGTATGAGTGGGGTTTCCTTCGTTATCAAGCAAGCCTATTTTTAACAAGATCAAGCTATTGGACGCCTTATCAACAAGCACAATAACATGTCATTTAAATCTTAAAGTGTGGATTTAACATCAAGTTTAATGAACAGTGACCTGTGTTTTGTTTTCTTTTTAGATTTCAAGCTGCAGATTCTTTCGAGAATAATGGACTACATGGATTTAACCACTCAGAAAATAAACCCGACGCATCATGTTCTCGTGTCGCCTATTCTCTAGCATAGTTTTCAACGGAATCCATAAATTTCTTGAAATTCACATTGCAATTAACGAAAGGGGTTTCACGATATTAAGACCCTTAATGAAAAGCTCTCGTAGTTTATTATTTTGATTAATGCTTAAATCACCAATTACTTAGTGCCCGGTCGGACCTTTACTTACAAGCAGAGGTAGAACAAGAACAAGCGGACGGAGTAGTAGTTCTTAAGTCATCAACATTCAATTGTAGCAGCATTTGTTTGTGGTTGAAAAGTTTGGATGCAACGGGCTTCGAGACACAGTAAGGAATTAAATGGTTATTTCTGCTATGAAAGTATGTGGTGAAATGTTAGCTTGAAGAGACTTTTGGTGTAAAAGATTGCTGATGTTAATAGAATATTCCCTTATTTGTAAACTCAGCTTTCATAATTTTGCAAGTTGTGGGAGTACTTGCATTCTTCATAGTTTCTGCGCATTTAGCTTCTGATGATTTAAGCATTATTTAAAATGTTAGGGTACGATAGCTTTATAGGAAAGTTCCTTAATATCGTGAAATCCCGTCCGTATAAAGCATTTACATTCTATTTCATGTCTATAGCTGTACGTGTAACGTTTTTACATGTAATTCATGTCTATAGCTGTACGTGTAAAGCATTTACATTGTATTTCATGTCTATAGCTGTACGTGTAAAGCATTTACATTCTATTTCATGTCTATAGCTGTTTGTGTACCGTATTAACATTGTATTTCATGTCTATAGCTGTACGTGTAAAGCATTTACATTCTATTTCATGTCTATAGCTGTACGTGTAAAGCATTTACATTCTATTTCATGTCTATAGCTGTACGTGTAAAGCATTTACATTGTATTTCATGTCTATAGCTGTACGTGTAAAGCATTTACATTGTATTTCATGTCTATAGCTGTACGTGTAACGTTTTTACATGTAATTCATGTCTATA
Organism: Ylistrum balloti; assembly: GCF_031769215.1. Lineage (NCBI taxonomy): Eukaryota > Metazoa > Mollusca > Bivalvia > Pectinida > Pectinidae > Ylistrum > Ylistrum balloti. The sequence continues at coordinate 35,319 of NW_026782402.1, read as the reverse complement.
GCTGTACGTGTAAAGCATTTACATTCTATTTCATGTCTATAGCTGTTTGTGTACCGTATTAACATTGTATTTCATGTCTATAGCTGTACGTGTAAAGCATTTACATTGTATTTCATGTCTATAGCTGTACGTGTAAAGCATTTACATTCTATTTCATGTCTATAGCTGTACGTGTAAAGCATTTACATTCTATTTCATGTCTATAGCTGTACGTGTAAAGCATTTACATTCTATTTCATATCTATAGCTGTTTTTGTACCGTATTAACATTGTATTTCATGTCTATAGCTGTTTGTGTAAAGCATTTACATTGTATTTCATGTCTATAGCTGTACGTGTAAAGTATTAACATTTTATTTCATGTCTATAGCTGTTTGTGTAAAGCATTTACATTGTATTTCATGTCTATAGCTGTACGTGTAAAGTATTTACATAATATTTCATGTCTATAGCTGTACGTGTAAAGTATATACATTGTATTTCATGTCTATAGCTGTACGTGTAAAGCATTTACATTCTATTTCATGTCTATAACTGTACGTGTAAAGCATTTACATTGTATTTCATGTCTATAGCTGTACGTGTAAAGCATTTACATTGTATTTCATGTCTATAGCTGTACGTGTAAAGCATTTACATTCTATTTCATGTCTGTAGCTGTACGTGTAAAGCATTTACATTCTATTTCATGTCTATAGCTGTACGTGTAAAGCATTTACATTGTATTTCATGTCTATAGCTGTACGTGTAAAGCATTTACATTGTATTTCATGTCTATAACTGTACGTGTAAAGCATTTACATTGTATTTCATGTCTATAGCTGTACGTGTAAAGCATTTACATTGTATTTCATGTCTATAGCTGTACGTGTAAAGCATTTACATCTGTATTTCATGTCTATAGCTATTTCATGTCTATAGCTGTACGTGTAAAGTATTTACATTGTATTTTGTATTTCATGTCTATAGCTGTACGTGTAAAGTATTTACATTGTATTTCATGTCTATAGCTGTACGTGTAAAGTATTTACATTGTATTTCATGTCTATAGCTGTACGTGTAAAGTATTTACATTGTATTTCATGTCTATAGCTGTACGTGTAAAGCATTTACATTGTATTTCATGTCTATAGCTGTTTGTGTAAAGTATTTACATTGTATTTCATGTCTATAGCTGTTTGTGTACCGTATTAACATTGTATTTCATGTCTATAGCTGTTTGTGTAAAGCATTTACATTCTATTCCATGTCTTTAGCTGTACGTGTAAAGCATTTACATTGTATTTCATGTCTATAGCTGTACGTGTAAAGCATTTACATTCTATTTCATGTCTATAGCTGTACGTGTAAAGTATTTACATTGTATTTCATGTCTATAGCTGTACGTGTAAAGTATATACATTGTATTTCATGTCTATAGCTGTACGTGTAAAGCATTTACATTGTATTTCATGTCTATAGCTGTACGTGTAAAGCATTTACATTGTATTTCATGTCTATAGCTGTACGTGTAAAGTTTTTACATGTAATTCATGTCTATAGCTGTACGTGTAAAGCATTTACATTCTATTTCATGTCTATAGCTGTTTGTGTACCGTATTAACATTGTATTTCATGTCTATAGCTGTACGTGTAAAGCATTTACATTGTATTTCATGTCTATAGCTGTACGTGTAAAGCATGTACATTCTATTTCATGTCTATAGCTGTACGTGTAAAGTATTTACATTCTATTTCATGTCTATAGCTGTACGTGTAAAGCATTTACATTGTATTTCATGTCCATAACTGTTTTTGTACCGTATTTACATTCTATTTCATGTCTATAGCTGTACATGTAAAGCATTTACATTCTATTTCACGTCTATAGCTGTACGTGCAAAGCATTTACATTGTATTTCATGTCTATAGCTGTTTGTGTAAAGCATTTTACATTCTATTTCATGTCTATAGCTGTACATGTAAAGCATTTACATTCTATTTCACGTCTATAGCTGTACGTGCAAAGCATTTACATTGTATTTCATGTCTATAGCTGTTTGTGTAAAGCATTTTACATAATATTTCATGTCTATAGCTGTACGTGTAAAGTATTTACATAATATTTCATGTCTATAGCTGTACGTGTAAAGTATTTACATTGTATTTCATGTCTATAGCTGTACGTGTAAAGCATTTACATTCTATTTCATGTCTATAGCTGTACGTGTAAAGTATTTACATTGTATTTCATGTCTATAGCTGTACGTGTAAAGCATTTACATTCTATTTCATGTCTATAGCTGTAAGTGTAAAGTATTAACATTTATTTCATATAGCTGTTTGTGTAAAGCATTATTACATTGTATTTCACATTGTATTTCATGTCTATAGCTGTACGTGTAAAGCATTTACATTGTATTTCATGTCTATAACTGTACGTGTAAAGTATTTACATTGTATTTCATGTCTATAGCTGTACGTGTAAAGTATTTACATTGTATTTCATGTCTATAGCTGTACGTGTAAAGCATTTACATCGTATTTCATGTCTATAGCTGTACGTGTAAAGTATTTACATTGTATTTCATGTCTATAGCTGTACGTGTAAAGTATTTACATTGTATTTCATGTCTATAGCTGTACGTGTAAAGTATTTACATTGTATTTCATGTCTATAGCTGTACGTGTAAAGTATTTACATTGTATTTCATGTCTATAGCTGTACGTGTAAAGCATTTACATTGTATTTCATGTCTATAGCTGTACGTGTAAAGTATTTACATTGTATTTCATGTCTATAGCTGTACGTGTAAAGTATTTACATTGTATTTCATGTCTATAGCTGTACGTGTAAAGCATTTACATTCTATTTCATGTCTATAGCTGAACGTGTAAAGTATTTACATTGTATTTCATGTCTATAGCTGAACGTGTAAAGTATTAACATTCTATTTCATGTCTATAGATGTACGTGTAAAGTATTTACATTGTATTTCATGTCTATAGCTGTACGTGTAAAGTATTTACATTGTATTTCATGTCTATAGCTGTACGTGTAAAGCATTTACATTGTATTTCATGTCTATAGCTGTACGTGTAAAGTATTTACATTGTATTTCATGTCTATAGCTGTACGTGTAAAGTATTTACATTGTATTTCATGTCTATAGCTGTACGTGTAAAGTATTTATATTGTATTTCATGTCTATAGCTGTACGTGTAAAGTATTAACATTGTATTTCGTGTCTATAACTGTACGTGTAAAGTATTAACATTGTATTTCGTGTCTATAACTGTATATGTCCCGTGTTTATATTCCTTTGTGAAGTTGTTACATATTTACTGTATTTATACAGTATACTGCTGGTTTGATGAAGAATTAAAATACCGTTTGATTACTAAGTCCAGTTAAAATGAATGTTAAATCTACAATTTTATTGATCGAGTAGACATAAGCATACTCACACGTCTTAAAATCATCATATTAAACTGGAATTGAATGTGTTATACGTTAAACTTGTTTACAGGGAATCTTTCCTTAAAGACCACATCAAACTTAAACCTACATCGCTATTAAGATCATTTCATTTTAGTTACATCAAATTTCCTTATATGTTATCATGTTAAATTGTTTCTCTTCTTGGACCATCTCAGTTTTAAAAAATAAAAAAAAGTTTATCATCGAATTATGTATTATGTGTAGACTGAATTGTGAATCAAGTTAGCATTAAAATAGGGTTGTATGTTTTTTAATGATTTCTTGTGATGATAACGTCTAACTAGATATAAAGGTTTACGACTACCATGTATGTATGCAGAAATTATAATTATTCAATCACAATTCAATAACGGTAATCAATTTTAGGAAGTGCTTGATCATTTTTATAACTATGTAAATATAATATGATGGATTGACAAACAAAACAAAAAAAACACCAGAAGGATGAAGAAGGTTGTACTAAACCGGGATCAGTACAGGTTGAGAGAGAACAATATCAATCAATTATTTAAAGTCATTAAGACCGTATAAAGTAACTGACCAAGTGTGCCGGGAAAACGGACCGGACGGAGCTTTAATAAGGCATCCATCAAAACACAATAATATGACAAATTTTATTTTGTTCCAAACAGTTTCAACGCAGCTTATTCTTCGTGATCAATCACATTGTCACCAATAAATAATTGTGTTCCTTTTTAACCAAGCATTCGAGCCCTATCTGATTTAGTGAATGTATTTCATTGCAGATCTCGCCTAGTTTTACGATGCGCCCGTACAGCACTAGTTAAGTTTATACCATTGTATCAAAGTTATGTTTTTTCATTATGGGCTGTTCTCCTGCGCCTAGGATTACCACGGGATACTGACGATTTTATTGTGGCTTAACAAAATGGACCGAACTTCGTCTACACAATGCCTTGTTAGCCTTCATCGCCATTTCGTTTTCATCATTCTTTCAGTTATGTTTAAAAATTATTTGTAATATTAGATATATCCAAGCATGAAGAATTGATTAGATAAAAAATTACATTAATGAAAAGAAAATTACATATAGTTGGTGTCCTTTTTATAACTTTGATTTTATATTTGTTTAATTTATTTCCACTTTTCCAGGTTTCTTCAGCATTTCCACATTTTTCCCCAAACATTAACGAATTGCTTTACAGTGGTAAAATTGTGTTAAGGTAAAGATTCGCTCAATACCTTGCATTTATGATTATTTTTAAAACAAAACAAATTTCATTGAAAATATTACTCAAATGTATTTTTATACTTTATTTAGTTAAAAAGCACTGAAAATAATTATTATTATTTCACTCGGATCGTAGAAAGCTAACCATGCCTTACTATAAGGAGCCAAACACAGCCTGTCATAGGGTAGTGGAATTGTTATTACGTTTAGTGCGCTGTGGTATCCACAGGAGACAATTAGAGGTACCGCGCCACTAAACGGAAAATTAATGGGAAAATTATCTGATTCGATTTATTGAGCTGGTGATTATGTTCTGTCGGCTTTCCCCTCATTTTATTGGCGAATATTTCACATAGACCCTGTCATATTAATGAAAGCAGAAAAAAAGATATCACCTTATTATATAATAAATACCAATAAACGCACGTACTTTACACGTGAGGTGACTTTAATGCAAAGCGCAGTACCCTGCCCGAGGTTTATCTATACATTATAAATTTGGCGTTCAGTAAATAGCGATCTATTAAGTATTTGTATGTACTTGTAAATTTTCATCATTATGTATATTACATTTGCATACTTATTCGCAGGCACATGCGCTTTAAACTCACGACTACATGTAGTAATTATAAGTCATGTTTTATACAGTGGTGAGTTTGTAGAAGCAACAAAGAAATTCTCAATTTACAATAACAGTGGTTCCTTATTAAATAATCTAACTCATCCTTTCTGGACAAGTATTGACACAAATAGCATATCAAGGTTGTTTTCTTATCCTAAATATATATTGCATATTAAACCTCAGTTTAAAAATAAGGACCCTTGAAATCAGATATTGTTTAAACTAAATGTAATATGAGTCTTTCTACCTTTGATTGAGGAAAACGTGGAGGAGAACTTTTTTTTGAAGAATAGCTGATTCCCAGACAAACGTTGACTGTAGGGGAGGTATTTAAGACCCGTATGTACTGTGTCGTTAGGCACAAACACATGTAATTTGTTTTAATTACGCTTTAATACAATGTTTCAAGTCATACATCACTTCTCAAGAGTCGAGCTGACCCCGAGTTGTGAGTGGAACGAACCAATGAAATGACAGGAAGTGACTGATTTATAGGGGTAGATAGTGGGAGGGGCGTGATTTACTAGGGCGAATGGGGGGAGGGCGCTGAGGGGGCGTGAGATGGTGACCCCGGGGCTCAATAGGACGACCGTGACGGTCTTAACCCTGCTTTCAAACGTGCACAGGACGACAGGTAGCTTTGAAGAAGATAAACTCTTCACAACAATCACTGGTCGTATCAGGATGAGATTCATTCATTATGGCACATTGCACGTACATCGCACGGTGAACCGTCCAGGCCTTGTCAACTGAAGAGCGTATACATTAAATATGTTGTTAATAATTTATGTAACACAAACTTGATCGCGCTTTTATTCTATAACCAAGTTGTACGCAATACCCTCAAAACAGCCAAGTGATTACACATGATAAAATGATTTAAAAGGTATATAAATTATAACATATTGCCTCAGTCCGTGCAATCCAGCTCTTTTCAAATGTTTAATTAGTTATATTAAAGACTAATTAAAAATAACTATATTTCCGTATGCTTAGTTATTATCATCCGGAACAGAAGATAACGGTAGAGTGCGTTAGACATACAATAAACACTCAGAAGATATATACATATGACGTGAGACGGCGGGACTCCCGGGAGAATTCAAAAAGAAAAAAGTGATAACATAATGCTTTCGATCTCGGTAAGGGGAAGTATTCCTAAGTTTTGTTTTGAATAATTTTAAGAATTGGCATCTGCAAAGATAAAGAAACAATAACCAACGATATCCCTTGCAAGTAAGTGGATATATAGGTAAATATGTAAGTAAGAGATGCTATCTTAAGAATCGAAATTCAAGCTTACATTCGATGAAACTAGGGCAAAATGTAAGCAAACGAAATATTAATAAGACGGAGACAGGTTGAAATTACAAAAAGAATAAGACCATGTGTTCCGGAAAGGTGAGAGTCTTCTGCTTCATCAACGACACCCGCCATTCAGTATGAAATATCAAATTCCTAAGTGAGAACAAAGAAAACAAAAGACTAACGAGCATCAAACACGTTTAACTTCTTGTCACAAAAGAAAGAAGAAATTGAAAAACTTATCGGCAGACAGGTTCTGTGTGTTTTTGGTCGTAAGTTTCCCAATAAGTTCTGCCCCATGTATTATCATAACGGCAAACAGCGGAGCAGTTATCTATATAATTGGGCAGGAATAATAATATTAGAACAATAATCACCACTCTCTGTTTCCCAAAAATGTTAAAGATCGAAAATATATTTCTCCTGATTAATGGTATACATGCATCTTCAAGAGTCATTTTTCATAACACAATGTGTGACATCCGTTGTAACATCGATATCGTACAGATAATTTTACTTGCTACCAGTATATTGTTCTATTGATATTGTTTATAAAATACGTAATAATAAAAAAAAATTGTACTGTGGTACAAGGGAATTAGGACTGTTAAATCTTATTTTGTAACTTTTTTCGTCATGATAGATTTGAATTTCAAACCAGTCAGCCAGAATTTGGCTTTCACATAGCTTTCACGCAAAAAACATCAGAACATATTTACTCTTTGTTGACCTTCAGTAACTGCCAATAAGGTAATGGAATTCTTTTCTTTTTCATCTCAAAGATAAAAAGGTGGACCAACAAACAGCATATTTAGTATGAAATGTATGTATTTACTACTATACCAGATACACGAATCATAATGCAATCATAACCTAGGTGAACATTTCGTCTTATACAATTGTTCTTGTTTCATCATATCTTACTTAATGTTTCATTTAATGATAAATCCTATAAACGTGTATAATAACAGAATCACCTCAGTATCACGTGATAAAGATTATCAATTAATCACCTTCGCAAAACCGTCTTTGCTTAATTGGCTTCAAAATTCCCGATTCACTGTTTGAAATAACATGATGCGAACTGGAAATATCTTTTGTACATCTACCACAGGACTTCCGGATGGGGTTGCATATATTGGAAATGCAATGTATCGGTTTATATGTACTTTTGAAATAATATAATTATGTCTTAAATCAAGTGAGAACGAACGAGCCTCTAAAAGATATGATTTTGATAAAAGTACACAAGATGTCACTTAGACCTGTCGGCTTCCTGTTAAAACGGGTTACCTCATGTTACATGTACAAGTGATGTTATCGCTGTACGAATAGACAAATTTGTCGGCCAAAATCAAGAGCTCACGAAAATTGTACACAACACACACACAAGTGATTAGCACATTTTAATACAAATTTAAATACCATAAAGTAGTGTAAAACAATGATTTAAACAACATCATACAGCTGTTTCGTCTTTCTAGGAATTGATATATAAAAAAGATATGAAAATTCATAAATATATGTTGTTGGTGCAATTTCATTTATTTTTAGTTTAAGTTGTGTCAGTTCTATTATAAGCATAATTTAGATATTGACAATATGTAAACAAGAAATTAAAAATATCAACTTGTCCTTAGCTACTACTTGTTACACTACTCCATACTACATATGTAAAACACAGTGAGATTTCCAGCATCTCATGACAATATTTGGCTAAAAAGTGGTCTGTTATTTACCAAGTAATGTTAAATAATTTGACATTGTCAAAAAAGAAATAAAATAAAATGAAAAAGAGAATATACGATAATGATATACAATAAAACAGGTATGTCATATATCAAAATGCATTTTTGTGTCGTGTTTATAGGTCGTGGATTAATTACCAAACCTGTTCTAATTAAAACTTTAATTAAAACGATCCATCAATATTCACCAGGCTTGGAATTAACGTGAAAACGTCTTGCTCGGTAATCAAGTTAACGTATGTTTCTTTCCTAGGAAGGGAACTTTGGAGCAGGTTTGATAACGTGTGGCCAAGAGGAGGAGGAGGATGAAGCTGATCGTTAAAATGCGTTACCGTTGATGGGTATGTTGGAGTTAATATTTGTTGAAAGAAAGGGACGAAAAACTATGGACACGCAGCAGGAGATTTGAAAGAAGGTGGTTCCGAGATCGGGAATTTTGGAAAGGAGAGCTCAGAGAAAAGACGCTTTCTATGTATGAAGAGGAGAAAGATGAAGGAGGAAGTCTGGACGGGGGAGGGGTTCGTGTACAGAAAATCGACAGGCCTGAATCCTCTGCTAATGTTCAGTTAACTAGGTCTTCGTCTGATCAATACTTAATTATAAACCCCACAGTTCTACATCATAGCGAGTTGAGGAAATGTCACTTTTGGAAATGTATTGCCTTGAAGCATGCACAGAGTCGCCGGTTCTCCGACTTTATTCGTTTCATTCATTTCTTTTCAATTTCACGTAAAGGAAATCCTTGTCACGTTACGTCACTAGAACGCCCATAAACCACACATGTTGCCCATGCGGTTTTCTAGGCGTGCTTTTGCCGTGCACTACAGTATTGAAATATGATTTTCATAATATTTTACGAGTAAAAAGTCATAAGGAAGCAGATGGAGATATAAAAATAAGAACGTTATGCTGAGAACAATACCAATACTACGCTCTGTTTCATTGTCTCGGACTTTACCGAGAAGTGACGGAAACGTTCATCACAGCACGGCAAACTCCGACCGGAACCACACAGAATCTAATGACAGCTTAACACAGCAATCGGCTTTCATATCGTAACTTTTATACCTTTTTCTTTGTTATTTCTTACAATAACTTTCGTTTTATTGGAAAATTATTTCACAATCATCAAAGAAAGTAGTCCCAAACAGTGTAATTTAATACAGAAATACAATCTCAGAAGACACATAAAGCTAGCCAAGATTGAGATCATTACAGGGTTTCTCCACGGCTTGTATAAGTTTGAAATCGTTTACTCACGATTATGCGCGGACTTTTATAAGGAAGGGTGCATTTATGAGGAATCTGTAGAGACTAATTATGGTTATAGTCTGTGACTGACGTTAGTATAATACATCCGACAAAAAAAAAAAAAAAAGGGAAAAATTAAATTAATAGTAAAACAGCAAGATTTTTCAAGTTGTGTTTTCACTGTCGTTCAATCAACGATGTACACATATGAAAATAATCAATATTGTTATCATCTTTTATAAGTAATTGTAACGTCATATTTCCATTACAGTTTTGATATAAAGTTCCCGTTTCATTTAATCATAAGGTAAATGTTTCTCAAGGAAAGTTCAACAGCATCATCCGAAATAAAATCCCAATTTATTCCGGAAGTATACATGAATACAAATATGCATAACGGAGTACTTATTCTTTCTGATGCAGATGAACCAAACGGACAGCTTCCCTGATCTTGTCCTGGAGATTCATTAACTTAATACATGTCTCTGCCACTATTCAAACCTTATCTGTAATATTAAAAAGCATATATTATTTCCAGTTTCTCCAGCTATTACTCTCTGCTACGGTCCTCACACAATCCTTTTATCCTCGATATAATGTGACGGTCACTGCTTTGCATATATCAATGGCGAACACAACTGTTATAACCATTCTCGAACAACACCATTGATGTCATTAATTTCTCGACAGAATTGCCTTTTCACATAGTATGGGTTTTGGGTAATAGGAATTACAAGGGAGCGAAGGAAGGGGACACAAGAATAATACAGGTCATCCCCTCGTTTGATCGGGTTCCCGACAGACAAATGTAATCTGTCTTCTCGGCAATGACAAATTATTGTAAGGCCCATCTGATTGGGATTAATAATTGGCCCTGGCCATTTTCGTCTCTCCGATGGCTGGAGATTACCTTTATGTAGCCATAATTCCTAAATATACTAAACATTATTATTGTCAATGTCTGTTTTTCTTTCGTGTAATGATGTTCAAGGTTTGTGAAATATCGAACCCTTGACGAACTTGTCTCCAAATTGACATAGAAATATTACAAATAAACAAAGAAAAATTTGATGTAATTTATTTTTGAAAATTCTAAATCTCATTTCAATAACTAGAACATATCTCAATTAATGTTTTACACAAATGAAGATAATAAAACACATTCTTCATATTATTCCTGACAAAGGTAAGATATTGTCTCCTTAATTATGACGAAAAGACCGTTGCTCCAATCTATAGCATTACTATTCCTTTCGCTTAAAGTGAAGCAATATGTTTGCAAGTGAAATATATTTCAAGACGAGATATTTCGATATGGATCTATTCAGAAACAGTGAAATCTGGATCTTTATTGTGAAGAGCTTTTACACAATTGAGTTTTTATAAGCACTTATCTACACGAGCACTTCTAGCTATTAATAACTTTTTTCAGTATAACGGACCCTAAACCTAAGTGAAAGAAAAACACAACCGTAGAGACACCACTCCCATATAAAAGTTAACATATTATAACAATATTGATAAACAATACACACATGACTATATATATGAGGACTTTTTGTAGGCTTCTACAACGAATAACCCCTTGTTGTTCTACAATAGTATATATAACTATGTCCATCCCCATTTTAATTCCCTGTTATTACAGACAGAAAATATTGTTTTGTACAGTACTGTATGCAATATAGCGACCGAACAATGATCAGTTGCTCTCTTCCTCACTTTCTTTTTGTACCATTCAAACGACACGCACCTGCACAATATCCTTACAACATCCTCAGAAGGGTTTTATATTACTAAAAGAACATATCTAAAACACGATAAGCGGTATCGATAAGCCGTTGTTGGTGCAACAGGAACGGCTAATAATTGGACGCCAGACCACAAGCACAGCACTGCAACACATATTGTGTTGTTTGAAAAGAGGATTTCGAGCCTTACATACACAAAGAATTTTAGAATTAAAAATTTCAAAGTAACTCTTCCCAGAGATGCATGATGTGACTAAGATTTATTCAAACACAACATCTTTAGATCCAGGAAATTAAAACGTGTCATTTTCCAATGTGACAATCCCGAGTGACCGCTGCACGTCCTTGACTAGCGCAAGGTGCACGTGACAAGGGTATCCATTGCTAATGGACTATCAACACAGGTCAGCCTCTGTCGTATTTTATCCATCATAATTTCCTGGGAAGTCTTACTTTCCTATTGTATATGACTATACATGTAACATGACGCCAACTCCATACAACATCCAATTCACAATACTGTGACGCTTCGTGACGTTAACGTTAGTTTCCGTCACGAGGAACTCTTCAACCCAGGAGATCGATTTTGCCTTTTCAAAAGTTCGAACACGAGCGCCAACTTCGGAACCTGTATACACAGGGGGTAATAGTAGGTGACTACACAATGGGAAAATACGAGAGGAGACATCGTCTCGATATTGTGTAGGCACAGAACGTGACGAGAACAGATGGTCTTACAGATTAAAGCCAAAAATATCACTTTTACACACGACGGCAACACGATATCAATGCGTTAGTATTAATATTGTCTTGTATTTAAGAGCACTTCTCACATATAATTTAATGTTAATGATGTGTTCGTATCTTCACTGTAAAACATATTGTGATACCTTTTCTTTTCGTAATTTAGTATATTTTTGTAAACAACTTTATGTTGAAATATCACCACAGATTATTATTGTATGTCTTCAGAAAATTAACACATAATTCGCTGGTTCCATTAATCATGTACACTAAATACTTCGTATATGAAAATAAGATTCTCCGCGTCAGTTATTTAGCACCATCGTTTAAGTTTCCGTCTCCTAAACATTGGTGAAATAGGAAACTTGTAGTAGTCTCGTTATGTAAAACAGGATTTTGTGGATAAGGTCGTCACATAACGTTAGCTTTTGTGTAAAAAAACAGCGTTATATGAACTTATGAACACATATAACATTTTCTTTATGCAATAGCAATTTGTATCATATGACCATAACGACATTATTTCCTTGTATAATATGAGGTTGGACGAGTTTTTTGCTAATAAGTATTTCTGGTGGTTCCGTTGTTTACCCTGTTCTTGTTTCGAAATGTTACATTACTCACTTTGGTCGACTGATATTTAAATGACGCGTGCCATCGGTAAAGCTGAAGATGCTTACCCTTCGGGAACATCAGGTCTTATTTTTCCCGTGTTTTATTTCAGAAATTTTCGGAGAAAAATCTTTCTTTTGTTCATATTTGGTACACGTTTCGTCGAATCTGAGTTTGAATTTAGATTCTGTGATATGTCGGTATCTTTTTGTTTTGTTTTAAATGTATGAATTATTTATATTTCAGTATAGAAAACATGCCTGCATTAGTTATTCAACACGTATTTAAGCTAAATTGTAGAAGTTGGTTGCAAAAGAAACGCCACGCCATAAATGTGCAAAAAGAAAGGCTACCTTTCCCAACACATAATTCCAGATAATCATACTACTGTGATTAGATAATTTTAAATTATCTGTTTTGAGTGTATTTCTTTATTTTGTTGGCACTTTTACAACTGACCTGTATTAATTACAATGGAATCTGCAAAGATTTTTTTTAATTTGTGGCATCTACTCAGGTACGGACAACACCGTCATATGAACTCAGCTATTCATGAAACAGTGTTCTAGCTTCAGTTGACGACGAAACCATAGGTAATCTCCAAGCTTTACATTGTATAGATGAAAGAAGATGACCTCTACTCTCTGCTGCGTGTGTAATCACAGTGAAGTAAGAAGACTTTCAAAGTGAACCTAACCTGAGATTTGTATGTACACTAGTTTTTAATTTTGTATTGAAAGACACTCACTTCTCTGTCAGGAGATTGCTGGTTAACCGTAATTTGCGCCATACATTTCTATTCATTCGAATATGGGCAAAATTCAAAATATACACATGTATGTTCTTGTTGGTCTCTTATTATATCATTTTAATGCATCTCTGGTAAAAATCACACGAAAAGGTGATGAGATGTTCCCAAAATAATAACGCTTGTTGGCAGAACAAAACACCGATTCTTTCATATATTCATCACAAACAGATATCTTGCATGATTGATAAAATATGCGATGAAATAAAATTATTATTCATCACAAGTTTTCTCTGTTTAGGTATGCCAGATTCTGCTTACCGCTCTCTATTTCCTGGCTCGTTCATCGTTACTCCCAGGGATATGTGGATTTGTAATATATCAGTGGTTTCACGCCTAAGACACAAATATTGAGATAATTTGCAATAATGCATTTCAAATAGATGAATACAACTTATTTTTAAAACATACATATACTCACATCTTAAAGGGCTATATTATTTTCGCAATCTTACACTAGAGTTAGAATAGAAGTTCTTATAACACAACCAGTTGAGAAAATCTCTTCCATCGATATTACCAACCTGAAGAAAATGTTCCGAACTATTTTCTCTAATGCACTCTGGGATAGATTTATATTTTCTCTGCGAATACATGGAGGAAATTTGTCATTTTCATTTGTTGAAAATGTGACATATATTTTCACCATAAAACCTTACATTTTACTCTGAAAAAGAGCATTTCCCATCTCAGGGCGCATCAGAAAAATGGATTTCTCAGAACCAGCCATGTATCGTTTCGTTTTTTTTCAGAAAGTTAAACAAAAACATCCAGATAGGCACCATTGGTAATGAGGTAAAAAGTTCTTTCGGCCCTAGACACAGATGGTTCTACTCTATTGAATTCTAAATTTGTGATTAAATGAGCTATGTTCTCGCGCGTCTGTTGTACAAACATTCACCATGTCCTTAAGTCTGTATTGACTTTGTCAGTCAGAGGGACTATTCAAAATAGATCTTTTCAATGTAAATGTTCATTCTGACCAGTTTTAATGTCATACTATCAGCAATGACACCTAGTAGAAGGAATAACGTTCATCTTATTTTCGTCTTCGACATTTGGTATTTTTGATACCACATTAAACGATTTCAATACTTTTTTGCTTAATGTAAATACACAATACACGATATTCTACCTTTAATTATCTGTTAGATCAACTCCTCCGAAAAAAAAGACGCCATTCAGCGAAACGCAGTAAACAAAAAGAGAATAAAAATAAAAACATTCATTATTTCAGCTGTAAACAACGCTTGTTTCAAACATGATTGTATTATAGAAAAATAAACATATATTTCCAGATGCAATATTCTTGATTACGTGTCGTTACATGAGAAATTCAAAGCTCTGTTCCACAAAATATACTACGTAGTATGTAAGATATGTGGAGCGCTTTGTCAGTAAAAGAGATACAGAGGGTGTTATTGCAGTTTATGATTAATCTGACGGAACACCAGAACACATTATTCTCATTAATCAAAAAAATGCTTCCTGAAAGAGAATACCGCTGAAAATAGACTAAACATTGAGTCTTTGAGACATAAACGAAAGTGCTGATATCAAGCTAGTAGAATCAGTTTAAGGACAGCGCACCTGTATCTGTCTACACAAGCGGACAGGATTACCGACATATACTCATGTTGGCTATTTACCTCGCTTGTATAAAAAATATAATCCTCACAAATAAGTAAAAATCCATGACATGTGCCGTATTTTCACATATTAAAAGGTACTGTTCATCAAAAAAATTGTTTTCCATTCATGAAACATGTTCATGTTGTGTCATTCGAAAGTAAGTTTCGAGTTATTGTTTGCAGATCTGATATTTCAGTCTGTTAACATAGGAAAGTGGTGTTTGTTCATATCTGTAATTCTCTGCCTTTGTACAAACAGTAACGACATAACGCGTTTCAAATTAATGTTTTGTGAATAGCACAGGCGCCTACGCTGTCGTAGATGAGGAAACTTTGCATGACTCCGAACGTATTTGGTTTATCCGCAAGAGAAACTGGTGTTTGCACACAATGCTCTTCTTCATAGTATGTATATTTTCCCTCAGTCATAACCAAATTGCGAAGAAGGAGAGTTCAACGAATTCGTTTGTTGATGAATTGTTGAAATAAACTTTAGTACTTTTATTGAGCTACATTTCTCCATGAAATCAAATAATCCCACTAACAACTATTTTTTTTTGAAAAACCACGAAAATTGAGCACCTCGAAAATAAATTATTTTACAGTAATGGTACATAATTTCAATTAATACATTGAGTATTCAGAAACCGCTCAGAACGGAAGTGAGATTTTTCTTGTTTTTCTGCTTTTTTAATGTTTTAGTTTTTGCTGTGTTTTGTTTTGATTTTTTTCTGTTTTTTTTCCCTGATGGAACGGTAAGCTGAAGAGAAGTAAAAAATAATGTTTCGTAACACAACGATAATGTAAGTTTCATGAACCTAAAGAAATTGTCCAGGAAACGCCGAAACGTTGTTACATGACTCTTATATCGTGACAAAGAGAATGTTTATCGTCTATAACTGAAGTAGAAAAAAAACACCACAGTGTCGTTTTAATAAGTTTTCCTACCTATCATTCACCCGGAACTCATCAGTAATACTAATTGCTGAAAGCGTCCGGGTGAATGAGGGGGTGGGGTGGAGGTTTGTATGACTAAATAAGGATTTGGCAAAAGACATAATAAAAGATGATTTAAAGGGGTCTACCGGAGAAATGGAAAGGATGAAAGCGAGGAGAAAATGAACATGGTCGTGTATCTGTTGCTGTCTGTGATTGTAGAGTGCCTTCTCCCGTGATTGTCCACCACCGACCAATCGATATTCAAGGGACGTTTCATTGCCTTAAGTTAATTCTGGCTGACACAAATGTTCAGATCAGATGTGCAAATGACTGATAAGGGCGAGCAATGGGAAAACGAATACTCGTTCAAGATCCATACATGTAATAACCCTTTGTTTGAGTTTTCGCCGCAAAAATCTGATCGCAAATATTTAGCGTGATTCTAACTCAAAGGAATGGATTTTGACGGGAATCATCGATAATTATGCACCATCATTTGTCCGCTCGCCCGAGCATGGAAGACGTGCCATTGTCCTCACAGTTTGCTCTTTATTTTAGTGCGGATTACTTGCGGATGTGGAAGCGCGATAAGGCTTTATCGCGGAATAATACTTCGTCTTAGACTTGTCATTCATCAATTCTTATAAAAACCCTTATCTCATCAATCACCGTTTTTTGTTCTACGAAATCAAGTGTGTGTGACCCTTTTTTATCGAGAAAAATCGAAGAAAATTGTAATAATTCCAATGCATGTTGGTTCTTTTAATATCTTTACATAAAGGCAAGATTTATCTCCCTTTTGTTTTACTCGTGCACAATGGGCGTTGTTTTTGCTCTTTATCAATCGAAAACATAAAGTATGACAGCACAAAAACAAACGTTCCACAGATCTATTTAAAATTTGCCTCAATTGAATAATGCATTTAGCTATTTATTCAGTAAGTCAGAATGACGTTAAATGATAGAAAAGAAAATGCAATTTGCAATAAGGACAATTTGCTGATATCTTGAATAAACCGCCTCTATCTTTTTTTATTTAACTCTGGTCAAAGAAAGATTTTGATGAATCGCACTAAATACAGACATAAATCCAAAACCTTTTGATGTAAAATTGATTTGTGATTTGTATTTTAAAATGAAAAAAAAAAAAAAAATAGCGAAATTCATTTCCGTTTAAGAGAAGGAATTGTAAACAAGCTATAAGTGAGTGGTTTTCATTTCAATCTTTCGTATATCACACTTTCTTCTTGGCTCTATTATTCATTTGCGCAGAATCATATTCAATACGATGACATACTTCAAATTCAAAAATCCTTTCTTGATAAATATTCCGAAATTGTTTCCATCTTTCTAAATTTTATGTTGAATAGTATTTAAGGGTTTTTTCTCTGTTTTTTTTGTTTTGTTTTTTTTTTTTCTTCTTTTTTTTTCTTTTGTCATCGAAACATTCTGAAATACTGTAGCTGTAGCCTTCAAGAAATAAACCATTGCAAGGAACGATTTGATTTTGGATATCTACTAAAACCATGATTGAATGAATGAACGAATGAATGTTTATATATTAAAAGATAACCACGATCATGGTATGTTCTAGGAAATATTGATTCGATGCCTGACGGAGGAGGGTTCCATGGTGTTGAGAGCCCCTGGGTCCGCCCGGATCTGTGGAGTATGATATCGGCAGCTGGACCCGCCCTCGAGTCACGCAGAGAGGCAGTCAGTCAGATAAAACCAATCAAATTGGATAATAAGGGGTTATAAGGAAACTACCCCACCTACTGTTTGAGCCTGTCAACCTTGTTTTTGTAAACAGAGATAATTACATGTGAGGCGAAAAGATAAGAGGGCGCCATATCGGCCCAAAGAGCCTAAAGCCGAGGCCGAGTCAACGGTAGTGCTAATTATACCAGTACACTTCATGGGCGCTTTATAACACCGACACAACCCAGAGAATAACTCAACGTTACTAACCCTTTTATTTTAGCTAAAAATACGCCGATTTGTTAGAGTTTTACTGTTTTTGTTTTATATAATTATGGTAGTTTTTCCTTTGAACCAATTCCGTATTTGGCGTCGGTTTGGGCAAATGAAGGTTAAGCCTTTTCTTTATTTCCAACACCAGTGTTAACTTATATGACGGAGGTATATTTTGGAATCTTAATTAAAGGGGATTCCTGAAAGTTTAATTGCAGATATTGTTAAAGTTCCAGTGGCGTCGAAATTTTAATTCACGGTATGTTTCAGGGAATTGTAAGGTTCGGTATACTTTAAGACAATTGAACAAAACCTTTCCGAAGGCAGCACATATCTGACGACGAGTACGTAATTGATAGAACTGTTTGTCGCGGCGAAAGATCACCCTATTCAACAATTTAAACATTATACCACGCCATAGAAAACATTTGCTTCTACTTTCAACAGCAAGGATGTGTTTTGTCAGAGAATATTTATGTCTTGAATTGAATATATTTTTGTGTGTATCAAGGTAGCAAAACAAAACGAACAAACAAGCAAAATCTTTTTAAAAAGAGAGATGTGGGGGAAGGGGGGTGGGGGGTGGGGAGGGGGGGGGGTGTCTAACCTAATACAAAGGAAATCTAGAGTGGTTGTCTGATGAAATATATTTGTCTCATCAGCATTTAGCATAGAAGCGAAATCGATTAGAGATGTAAAAATAGTCATTAGAAGACAACAACAGTATTGCCTGTATCACAGATATCAAGCGCATAAATGAACACTCCAGATACCCCAGATTTCCGAAGTAAGAAACACAAATAAAACAAGATTAAAAAAAAAAACAACTTCGGAATATACTTGGAATCGTATTAGAAAATTTGAATGCATACGTCAATCCCGTCCCCAATTTATAATGTCTGTTTGATTTTAACAAGACATGCAAACAATACCATTTTAATTAGAACGTCAATTGACATTTTCCGGAATTGTCTGTCATCGGAACCGTTTCTGATCACTACATTCAACCCTTCTACTCCGATGATGTTGCTACAGTGACGGACGTGAGCCTTGTATCATGGCGATCATACCCCCTGCAGCTTTTTCTTGTCTGCTTCTGGACTCTTAGATTCACGCATGCGAATAATTACAAAAGTCTATGTTTGGATATGCACGTGTAGAATCCGTCGTACCCACGGCAATGCACACGTGAATTTGACAACAGTAATGCAGAACAAAGATGCTGCGCATGTGCTTTGTAAAGACTGTCAGTAAATGCTGCGAGAGGGAGAATAAACCTTACAATTGACCCCTATACTACAAGTGAGTCGGGAGTGGCTGACATCACAAGAACACTTGATCCCGTGTCATTAGCTCCTTGAGTGACGGGCGTCCGGAACGAATGGTTGCAAGATCTATATTTAGATGATACCTGAAAAGGAAGAAAGGTGATATGTACCTTCTAACATAATCCCAAACATCTGTACAAAATGGCCGATCCAATTCTTTATTCTGTAAAACGTAGTTGTCAGGACTGTCAATATGTCACAAAATGGCGGATAACCGGACACGCCTGTACACATGGTAACGTCAGGGACAGTTCCTGCCGTGGTCAGAACACGTCCCGGTCAGTTTGAAATGTGTCCACAGCACAGTTGGACTCATGTATAGAGCTGTCAACTAGGAACATTCGGTTCTGTTCCCTTTTCAGTATTAACACTAGTTACAAGATATTTGAGAAAAGACAACTTTCTCTGAAATTACTCTTTGCAAATATTTGATCAACACTCTCCGTTCAAA
Source organism: Ylistrum balloti (assembly GCF_031769215.1). Lineage (NCBI taxonomy): Eukaryota > Metazoa > Mollusca > Bivalvia > Pectinida > Pectinidae > Ylistrum > Ylistrum balloti. The sequence goes on along the minus strand of NW_026782402.1, from coordinate 15,482 downwards.
ATGAGACCACCCTCAAGTTTTAAAATTAAAATCTGGACATCCATTTATCACCAGGAATGTGTTGAAAATACCGGGTGTACTTTAACGCCGTGGATTTACATGACCGAATACAGACATGTTGTGTTTCTGCGTTCGGGTTCATCCGTTATAATAACTTAAAAATAGAAACTTATTCATCACACTCGCATATTCTACTGCTGATTTTATTGTGACACGGGAGTTTTATAGTAGTTTTCCAAACAACCGCATACCTGGAACAGCAAAATACAGTTTGAATTTATCTATCATGGTTACAAAGCGAGCAATTGCCTAAATACTTCACCGTTCTAAACAAGACAGATGCAACAACTTTGGTGCTTGACGTAAGATTTACGAAGTGTATATTCTGATATCCTTGCATGTCTGAAAAGTGGTTGAAATCCGAAGTTTTGTTTTATTCATGAGATTTGTCACCAATGCAATCAATTTTTTTTTATCATTTAAGCCTCTAGCTGTATCCAAACACTTTTATCATTATACAGCCTCTAGCTGTATCCAGACTGTTTTATCATTATAAAGCCTCTAAGTGTGTCCAAACTGTTTTATCATTATACAGCCTCTAACTATGTCCAAACAGTTTTAATCATACAGCCTCTAACTGTGTCCAAACAGTTTTAATCATACAGCCTCTAACTGTGTCCTAACAGTTTTATGACCATACAGCCTCTAACTGTGTCCTAACAGTTTTATGACCATACAGCCAATAACTGTGTCCAAACAGTTTTATCATCATAAAGCCTCTAACTGTATCCACACTGTTTTATCATCATACAGCCTCTAGCTGTGTCCAAACAGTTTTATCAGTATACAGCCTCTAACTGTGTCCAAACTGTTTTATCATTATACAGCCTCTAACTGTGTCCTAACAGTTTTATCAGTATACAGCCTCTAACTGTGTCCACACTGTTTTATCGTCATACAGCCTCTAGCTGTGTCCAAACAGTTTTATCAGTATACAGCCTCTAGCTGTGTCTACACTGTTTTATCATCATACAGCCTCTAGCTCTGTCCAAACAGTTTTATCAGTATACAGCCTCTAGCTGTGTCTACACTGTTTTATCATCATACAGCCTCTAGCTGTGTCCAAACAGTTTTATCAGTATACAGCCTCTAGCTGTGTCCACACTGTTTTATCATCATACAGCCTCTAGCTGTGTCCAAACAGTTTCATCATATCCATTACCCATTATTAGATGTGAAGTCATTGAAAATGAAATAAGAAAGTGCAACCTTGAATAGTTTAACTAGGAAATGCATTCATTGTGTAGGATTTAACTATGTTTAACTTATTTCAAAGTAATTGGTCCGATAAATTTGATGTCAAACGTTGAAAAATGACAGATCTCTACATAATTTATTGCCGTAACATGCACATATACAAATACAAGCACAATTATATTTTACAGGAAACGAAAGATTTTTTTCTTGGAATTTTGTCGTTTATGCAAGTAAGCATGAGTAAAAATAACAAAGAAAAAAAAAAACAAAAACAAAAAAAAAACGATAATCCATTAATCCATACGTGTCGCTTAAAGCTACATACCCACGATATTCATAGTGAAAAGCGTTTCGGCTCTAAACACAAAATTGCAAAATGTGCTATTTCGTTGTGAGTGTTATTTTGATAATTGGAAACGACTGTATGTCGCATTTCAGTAGAGCGTAAGGTGGTCATCCTATACTATGTTATTGCGAATACATAACATAACACTGACATAATAGCACCGGAAGTAGCGGGTGTCGCGAGATCACATTACCTTAAGTATACCGAGCTGTATGTGGATGGATAGTTGTTAATTATTTATAATAAGTTGTCGACGATGCAGGTGTTTTCCACAGCGGCGCGTTCGAATGGCCATCCGTCTCGGCGGTGTCCATCACGTGCGAGACAATTAGCTGCACGGACGCACACCTGTTGTAGCTGCAGGCTAAACGACTGGAGTTTCACCTGGTCATCAGATGGAACTGGCCATTCCGTTGTAATTGTCACAGTAGCAAAGCTGCTTTTGATGACCAGGAAAGACGCCATCAGAGCGATGTGGGTTATATATCGATTTTAACCGGTCAATTGACGTCAGTAAAAGTTTATTACATCACTTTCAGTTAGCCTGCCGATACAACGTTTCTTGTGTATCCATTTGCATCTCGGGAAAAATAATCTAAAGTGTACAGTTAAAGGTAAACAAGAGATCCAATGACATTAAAGGTTATTTGAGTTACAATATTGTCGTTCTTTTTTAACAGAACAGAAATTTATTTGAGACTCGTCAGATCAATATACATGATACATGTGCAACACAGTATGCAATGGAACTTACATAGCGCTGGCATAATTAACATGGACACCGAAAAGTTTGCATGACATAAAAAAAATGTTTTTTTTCTCCAGTTATTTCACATTAGTTGTATAAAATAATTTAGAATATTTTATAGTATTAGGTAACCACAGGTAGTATTTCGGAATATACTTAAACATTTCATTACTGAAAAAAATATTTAAAAACGTAGTGGTATTCGTCACCAATGTGTTATGTACCACAAAGTCAACAGATGCATTTTTCCCTGGGAACGTTCTCTCATCTTCAGTTTCAACAGGATGTCGATGATTACTTTTGCGATAATTTATGAAGGGTTTTTTTTTCAGACGTTTTGGTAAAACCAAAAGGATTTTTTCTCGAAATTATACTATTTTTACAACATTCTGTATGATATACTTCTCCCAGAATGGTAAGCAGTATCACTCCTTAGTTGTAATATTGTGTTTTTTAGTCTTTCTAAAATAACAACATATCAATTCTTGGTGTATAGACTTATTATTTTGAGACAGTCATACGTAACTGAGACCAGTTTCATTAAATATACTTACAGCTTAAGCTATCTAACTATAGGTATAGGAACCACTAGCATGGTCAGTCAATAAAGTATTGTACATACGCTAATATAACTTATATTGATTACCAGTCATCAGCTGGAGTCAGAGATTGATTAAACGACTCTTAACATAAATCATGAAAGGTAAACGTCTCCATATAACATATATAACAGTGTAATTAACATTAATGACACAAAGAAAAAATTCTGTAAACTTTTTACATACTGGAACAAATTTCAAAACCCCAGATTTCTCAGTCGTATAACAATGTCGGTAAAACTGATTAATTAAATAATTTGATCTGGCCATCGATTGATAAATTCAAATTGCAATTATTTAAACAAGAACCTTGCTTTAGTGGCATGATGTTTAATACGTTTCCTAGCTATTGAAAAGGAACATTTATTTAAAAATAAAATGTCAAACCAAGGTATTTATAGAGATCAGAAATATCAAAAGCATTATTAGATAAATAGAATTTCTGTAATCTGCAACTACTCGAGCCAAAAATAACAACATTAGTGTTTATTAATTGATAACTTCCACTGTATACTATACTCTTGTTGAAAATCTCAGGGATTTCTTTTTTTTTATAATTTTTTATTTTTCAAAGATTTTTCAAAACAAAAATGTTTCACTTGCAGCCTTTCAAAGCCACACATGCCCTCACACACCAATACACAGACACGCCATACAATTTAAGGGCCTAACATCATTTTCACTCTAAATTGTACATAACATATCATTATCATTCGCAAAGAATTACATGTATCAAACAAGCACCAATCCTCATCATCATCATCAAACATCAATCATCATAATCATCATCATCAAACATCCAGACTATTAACCAACAGAAAATATAGGTGGCTACGGAATTTGGCCCAGCCCATACCTTCTATGGGATGAGTACACACACACACACTCACACACCCTCTCTCACACGTATATACACACACATCCTCACAAGATCATACACACATTACATATGACAGATGGGAAAGGGTGAGGCGGAGGGGAAGGAAAGAAGGGGCAATGGATTGAAGAGGGAGAAGAGAGAAAGAAACAAGCTGGAGGGCTTTATCAGATATTGTCTATTTTAACATTTACAGTTAATATATAGGTCAAAATGAGGAAAATGAAATAATGGTTGAAATTGTGGTGATGTCAAGGTCAATGGAGAAAGTAGCTCAAGATATAATTTATAAGTCCAAAACAGGTTTCCATTTTTTCCAGTTGTTTTCAAAATTCCTTTTTATGTGACAATTTTTAGAGGAAACAATATATTTTTGTACTCGGAAGTGATCTTTTATTGTATTTATGAGACCATTTAAACTTAGAGTTTTGTGCAGACATCTTGTCTTGTATATATATTGTTTAATAATAATCAAAATTTCATTATCTACTACATTAGCCGTAGGAGAAAGAATACCAAAGAGATAAGTTTCTTTGTTCATCCAAAATGGAATAAAGAAAAGGTTGATTAACGATTCAAATCTCTCTAACAGTGTCTGCACCTCGACACACTCCCACAAACAGTGTATAATTGTCTCCCTTTCCATATTACACAAATTACACAAAGGACTAGGACTTAAATTAATTTTGAAAAGAAAAGAATTTGTGACCAATATACGATGAATAATTCTTGCTTGGAACCACTGAAGTTTTGAGTTTTTAGTGATAGTAAATGGGATTCTTAGAATATTTTTCCTCTTCTGTTCATCAAAATCAAACTCTATCCCCCATTTTTGAATTCCAGTTGGTATTGGTGGTCGTTTAATTAAACAAATATAAAAATCCTTTGAACCTTTTTTACTTTTGAAAAATATTTCATAAAAAAGTGGTATGAAAGGTTGTTGAATCTGTACAACCTGAAGTGTATTCTTCCGTAGAAATTTCTTCATAGATGTAATTAGACCAAAGTACTGCAGATAGTTGGCGTTGATTGTTGGGAAAAGATTACCAAACTCATTAAAAGAATAAAATGTCATGTCTTCATAATTCTTTACAAGGTCATTTATGGTATGTATACCTGCATTAAACCATCTTGGATAAAAAACACATTTATTCCCCACCTGAATGTCTTTATTATACCACAAAGGACTTTTTAAGACAGATGTGATATAACATTGTCTAAAAAGTTCCGAGTTAGTAAGTTTAATCATACTTTTAAATACATCTTTCCAGAATGGATTTCTACAATTTAGGCAACAAGAATTAACATATTCTATCCCACAATTTAACATTTTTTTCTCATCTATAATAGAATTCAATAATATTTTCCATTTCCCTGATGAGTGAAATATTCTTCTGATCCAGCCAAGTTTGAGAGAATCTATGAAAGCTACAATATCTATCATTTTTAATCCCCCGTCTATGTAGTTCTGAATGACCACGTCTTTTTTTATCTTGTGTTGTTTGCCATTCCAGAGGAAATCAAATAAAATAGAGCTCAATTTACCAAGAAAACTGTTGGAAGGATTTGGTAGGGTAATAAATAAATAATTGAACTGGGAAATTAATAAAGATTTTATTATACTGATTCTACCTAAAGGAGTAAGCCTTCGTCTTTCCCACACATTAATAAGAGCCTTTAATTTAACAAGTTTCTTATCGTAATTCATTCCAGGAATTTCACTAAGGTTAACACAAAAATCAATTCCCAAAAAAGTAAACTTATTCTTACCCCAAATTAGATTTAACTCTGGAAGAAAAGCTTCCTCACTATATTTCTTACTTCCTATCCAAATAACCTGTGTCTTACTGGTGTTGATATTTAACCCTGATATCTTAGCAAAAGTATTCAGCTCATTAATAGATTCTTTTAGTGATTTTTCAGTTCCATCCAGAATCAGACCTGTATCATCAGCATATTGCACATTTAAAATAGACACATTATTAATTTGTATACCCTGGATATTTTCATTATTTCTAATTCTTGCAGCTAGAACTTCAACACTTAGTATAAAAATATATGGGGCAACTGGGTCGCCTTGACGACAACCACGCTGAATGTTAATTGGTCTAGAAATGTTACCCCCCTGATTAACCACTGAATAAACATTAGTATGCAGAAGTTTTACCCACTTCCTAATATCCACTCCAAAGTTAAAGTAACGAAGAACATTATCAATAAAATCCCAAGAAACTGAGTCAAAAGCTTTTTCAAAGTCGACCATTAGTAACATTCCTGGAATATTCAAATCTTCTGCATAACGCATTACATCATAAATAGTACGGATGTTTTCCCCAATATAACGCCCAGATAAGAATCCCGTCTGATCTTCATGAATAAGTTTTCCTAAAACTGATTTTAACCTATATGAAATTACTCCAGATGCTATTTTATATGTAATGTTCAAGAGAGAGATTGGTCTCCAATTTTTTAAAAAAATGACGGGGCTTATCTCCCTTAGGTAAGCAAGTTATAACACCTTGTCTCTGAGTAATTGAGAGAAGGCCCACTGAAAAACTATAATTAATCGAACGAATCACAAAAATACCTATGAAATTCCAAAAAGTTTTAAAAAATTCTGAAGTAAAGCCATCTGAACCCGGACTCTTATTGTTTTTCATATCTTTCAATACCTTTCCTGCCTCCTCAAATGTTATAATACCTTCTAAATTATTGGACTCAGCATCAGTTAACTTAGGGACACTGCAGTCATGGAGATGATGATCCAAATCAATTGGGGTAACTTCTTTATGTTTGTATAAGTTTTCGTAACTTCTTTTAAAATATCATCTTGATTGGTAATTATGTCCCCATTATCTTTCTGAATTTTTGGAATAATTTTAGAAGTAAAGTTTCTGTTTTCAAGATTTAAAAAATACGAAGTTGGTTTCTCCCCTTCCTCCACCCATTTGGCCCTTGACCTAATAATACTGCCCTTTATTTTTTTTGACCGTATTGCTTCAAGTTCTCTTTTTTTAACATCTAATTCTTCCTGGTCAGTGTCTATATTAGCTTCCATAATTTCGATAGATTTCTTTAGGTTTTCTTCTTCAAGGTTCTGTTGTTTCTTTCTATGAGATGCATATGATATTGACTTGCCTCTTATTTCCATTAACAATGTCTCCAAAAACAATTGATCATTAATTAAGAATTGAATTTCTGTATTAGGTAAAAGCGAAACAGAGTTAAGATTATATACAGGTAGGCAATATTGTAATTTTATGTCATCTATACATTTTTTAACCATGTCTAAATAATCTAGTTCAAATAATAATGAGTTATTAAACTTCCAGAGACCTCTTCCTCTTTTAAATTCATTTAATTTTAACGCTATTACTGTAGCCGAATGGTCAGATCTATAACTTGGTTCTATGTAAGATTTTCTTGTACTGGATAATAAACTGTCTGAAGTGAGAAAAAAGTCTAGTCTGGCCTGCTTAATAGGATTTTTTCTTCGCCAAGTATATCTCTTAATATCTGGATGAAGTTCTCTAAAAATGTCTATAAGATTGTATGTCTCACTGATTTCTAACACCTTCTCCCTAGCAGATGCATTGTTGATGTTTCTATATGAGTTATCATAATCAAGCTCAGGGTTAATCACGAGGTTAAAATCGCCACAGACTATTATATTTTCATTTCCAAAGCTGTCAATAGTTTCCGAAATCTGAGTATAAAAAATTGGATTATCCTGATTAGGCCCATAAATGGTTATAAGTGTCAATCTACTACCCTCAATATCAATATCAATCCCTAAAAAATTTCCATCTAAATCACGTTTTTCTCTATAAACTTTACTTTCAAAATTATTATTGAGTAAGATTGCTACACCACGAGAATTTGATGAGAAAGAACTGAAAAAACTGTGATACCCCCATTCATTTCTAATTAAATTTTCTTGTTCTGTTGAAAAATGAGTGTCTTGTAAACAGTAGATGTGGTATTTCTTGTCTCTTAAGTATGAGAAAACATCCTTCCTCTTAATTTTATCACCAAGACCCTGACAGTTCACCGAGAGTACACAGATATCATCCATAACTGAGAAATTGAATGAATGCGTAAGAGCAGCCTTCCAGCTGGGAAATAGGAAACAAGACAAAGGGAGAAGAAATGGGGATAAGAGGGGGGAAAGGTTGTGATAAAAGCATCTTACAAGGTCAAGAAAGGAGCTACACCACCACTCAACACTTACACACAACCTATTGGCCGTGAAAACTTCGGACAATCAGACAATTTGTGCCGCTATACCGGAAATGACAAACAGGAAGTGTTGATACTAATGCACGGAGAATGAACCGGCCAGCGGAACTGTCCGGAATAGACCGGGGGACCTCCCGAGACCACCCGGACCGGAAGTATATATAAAACAACTACACGTTCACCAATTATATTATAGCATACATGCATTTCTGTAAGTTATATATAATATCCCATATAATACCTGGCTACTCAATATAGGTTATTAGCAAGATATTATGGACTACCACGGACTTAAATACTACTACTACCTACGACATCCTCAAAATATAGCATATACATACCATTTATTTTCGGAGCTTAAAAAATCTTTCTTAAATTACGACAGTTACAAATATATTATTTATAACAAGCTATATGCTCACTTTGAATGACGTTACATGTGTATATCTCATTATCATACTTTAAAATCTAAAGTCACAAAAAATACTACGTAGTTATTCTTACCTTTTACAAATGGAATTTCAGTAATGATATATATCCTTTTCACACAGAAGAATTGATCACACAACACACATATACATGTACACCACAGAAAAAAGCACATTAGTATACAACACAAAGGTGATCGGTTGCCAGACACACTGGCATTAAGTCATTTACCGATCACTGTGCACTGTCCAACTTCTATCTCCTTGATACAAAATTAGCATCGTTCATCAAGTAACTTTCTTCCAAGGGTGTATCGTGTAAAAGTCTGCGCTTCTTGCCATTAGTCAAAATCACATATATTTTCCCATCTGTGCTATACGAATTTTTGACACAGTTCATACGGAACGCTTCCTTCAGTCTCTGTTGATTTAAGGAAGTAAGGTCTTCATAGATAACAAACTTGGAACCTTTCAGGATCTTGCGGGCGCGGATAATTTCATGCTTCTTTCTCCGGTGCGTGAACTTTACTATCACATTCCTAGGATTTGTACCATTGTACTTTCCCAATCTATGTGCGATGTCAATGTCCCTCTCCTGAAGTGGTACGTTCAAGGTGTCACGTACAAATCCCACGATCGTTTGGACACAGTCTTCTACCGATTCCCTCACTCCCGGGTCTGGAAGTCCAACGATTCTAACAGAATTCTTCCGGCCTTGTTGTTCCAGGTCGTTATACTTTCCCGCCATCTCACTCTGTCGATCTTGACTGGTCAATAACTCGTTCTCTAGCTCAGAAATTGTCACTTTCAAGTTGTTATTTTCAGTTTCCAGGGTGTTTACCCTCTCCTCCAGAGCTTCAATACGTTCTGCGTGTTCTAGCTGAATGTCCAAACGGAGTTTCTCTAACTTTTTATCCAACACATCCTCAGTAATAAGATTCCTGAGGATCTCATATATCTCGTCTAGTCGATCGTCTGTGGATTTAGTACCAATACCACTGGTCCTGCTGCTGGGAGCTCGATCTCGCAGGGTCTTGGGAGGCATGATAAACAATATCCAGTAAACAAAAAACTAAGCTCCAGAATATATAGCAAAAGTACCCTTTTTACTCATTAATGGTATTGGTTACTTCAGTTTGTTAAGAGACAAAATAGTGTTCATCGCAATTTTTGTTTATTTAAACTTTTTATTTTTATTTCTTGAATGATAATATTTTATATATATATATATTATAATTGAGTCAAATATCTGGATAGGTACGCTCGCAAAAATATCTTTTTTACACGGTGCCATATATAACCAGCCTTAGTGTGCAGACAATTAATCAAAATTATATAATAATTAAATGCAGGTTGTTGTTTTTTCTCTGTTTTGGTATTTTGTTTTTGTTTTTTTCCTTTGACTCGGCAATGACTCATCTGAAATCTCATATGTCAGAAAGGAAATTTCACTTCATTTATTCTGGGTTACTTTCATTCTTCTATCTTTATGTAAACAAACAATATATACTCAAGTTAGTTTTAAGTGTTGTTTGGTTTTTACATGGGCGACCAAGCCAGTACTCAACTGCCACGTAGATACCCGTATACAGGTATATCTTAATGCCTGACTCACATATATCGTCACTCTCCGAAGTATGAGACAATAGCTTGAAAAAATACTACTTAACACAGGATACCGTGGTTTTCAAAAAAAAAATATCGAATCAAAATGACTTTTATAATCACCTACCGATTTTATAATCCCGAATTTAGTCATCACTTCACGAGTTATCCGTTTAATTTTTAACTTATAATATTGGCCAACCATATTTATCCAAACCGCACAAAAATCTGCGATCCTATCCAGCATTTGCACGCTAGATACAGTACAGTGCAAGTGCGCGGACTTTGTATGCCCATTGTGCGCTTGATGTATTTTGGTACGTTGTGCATGACACAACGGCAAAAGGCGAAGGTTGAGTAGACCTATACAGATGAAACATTATTTTGACCTGAACACTTCCTGAAATCATTACTTAAACCTAGAATGTCAATCACTGCCATAACTCATTAAAACTTTCCACCTAAGTGATATACTGCACTCACTGGAAAAACATTTTTAATGTTATGAGAATTTTTGGCATGTCCCACAGAAGAATACCACCAAAGATTATGGCCAGGAGCGATATACCGGCGAATCCCATGTAAGTCGAGGAGGGGCGTGAATCTCCAGCACTGGTTCTCGATCTTATCGTCGATGACAAGCTCTCTTCATTTACCTTCGTTTCTTTTTTCAGAAAGTCAAGTTTTTCTTGCAGTTCTTTCGTGATATTTACCACAGGGTAGAGGATAATACCGGCATCACAATCACAATGACAATGGGTAACTCTGTAACTCTGGGTAGATGCGCTTAGTGTTATCCCTGTTGTACGTTCCTCATTAATCTGTTCTGACGACCATGTAATTTAAAATATGTATATAGTGTATATGTAAATATCATGTGCTTGTATCATAATCATATTTCAATTGATATCGCTATTACTTCCTTACCAGTCACTTAATAGGCCTGCAAATCTGGCATAAGCCACATTATGCAATATCTGCGCTCATATTGTTTCATTACTTTGTCTCAGTGTAAAATGACTCTCAACTATTTCTAGAGATTCTTATCCCTCCACAGAATAATTGCCTGCAATTTGTTTAGAACCTGGTATTTTATTTTTCTAATCAGTCTAAAATACAATTACAAACATATTAACGTATAATTGCTGAAGCAAGACAATAGATAGAATGCACGTAATGACATTGTAAAGGAATCTAGGCAATAGAAGGAATGTTATATTGTATGTCAGTTTGAATTAATATTTACATTAGATAGACTTAGTAGACGTAATTACAGTATATAACTTTATGTACTTTCAAAATAGTTAGATACCATACACTAGCACTCCATATTTTGTTGGATAAATGTTATGATATATTTTACCTTCATGGTGGCAAATGGATACTTTCAGAATCTGTAGACCATACAACAACTGAAGTACCGTTTTTAATTCCATGACGGCTTTATACTGGATCTGAAATTAAGAAACTTCTCCTTGGGATAAAAGCTTGATAACGTCACAAAAAAAATTCTGTTGAAACAAATCTTATTTCCCTTTTGAAGAATCACATGAATGATTTTCCAGATCTGTTAGACAAAGCAGCTTATGTTATATGCTGTAAAATTTTAAGAAGCTCCTATTATATAGCATTGTTAGTATCTAGTAATACCATGATCGCCCTTTGTTTTATCAAACATATGTTTATATCCTATAGAGATTTAAATCCAAAAACCATCAGATGTTATGATCACTTAACACCTTGCTGTTAAAACATTATATTCGTACCAAATGGTTGTCAGTCTGAATTTTATTAAGTGGTAGCATTAATGTTCTACACAAACATGAATAAACATTTCAAGTAGATGAAATATATTTACCTGTCCCAGACTATGTAAACTATCCATATGTCGATGATTTAAACCTGCCCCATGTTCCTTAAAGCTTGGTTAGAGTTTAACAGCGATTAGTGAAAATTTTAAAATATGAGCTAAACAAAATTAGAAACATTTTTTTAACATTTCAGCTTTGTAAGTTTGTTTAGGCAGGTTATATTGTTATTTTTCAAGTGTTAATTTCTCTTTTAAATTTTTTTTCAGTGGCAACAGCTTCGATTTTTAGGAACCACCGGTTAAGTATAACTAAGCTATGAGTAACATGGGCCAGGTTGTTAGTTATACTGGAATTGAAAGTTATACAACACATTGGGTCGATTCGGTTAGGTAAATAATTAAAATTGATTGACAAAAGGACAACTTCATATTTACACCTCACTTCAAGCGAAATAGCGTTGTATCTCTCCGTTGATAACACGGCATATATAATGTTTATCATTCTTGTATAGACCAACATTCTCTTTAAAGACAGACATTCCGACGAAGCAATGTGTTTAGAAGGAACTGGTGGATAAGGATCCACATTTATTCCCCTTTTGCGACTATTTAATGAGAAGCTAACAACTTTAATCAAATGATGAAGATATGTCTACCAGAAGACTTTGCATATATTTGTTATGCAATTATCAAGAATTGTAGAGCTCAGGACAAAAAATGTCGATGCTTGATACCTGTATTACTATCTTAACAATACTTCTTTCTTACATGTACGCTGCTGTTTCATGTCATGTGATTGCATAAATAATTATCTCATGTCACTTGGCTGCAAATATATGGTCTTGAGTAAATAAGTATCTTATGTCATGTGACTCCAAATACATGCTATTGAGAAACAAGGTATTTTTCGTCATGTGTCTGCAAATATGTAATCTTAAGTAATTATGTATCTTATGTCCTGTGGCTCAAATATATGGTATTTAGTAAATAGTTATGTTATATCATGATACAGCAAATAAATTGTTTTAAGTAAACAGCGGTTTTTGTAAAAATGGTCGGCTAATATTACGGATTGAAAATTAAACGAAAACTCGAGTCGACTTCCTGTAAACATCTTTACATCTCTGAACTTTGTGCGATCCCACACCTGAATGGTTTCGAGTAAATATTTATCTTATGTCACGTGACAACATGTATGTGTCTCTTGTACAGATGCTGTAAACTTACGAGATTGGTTGAGTCAAAACGTTTTATACTTAAATGGTTTAATGGTCCTGGGGTACGAATAATCTAGATGACAGGGATATGTGCTTACGAAGAGATCATACTTTACACTGACTGTCTAAATCTTCAACAGCTTTATTATAGCTGCTATTATCCGGATCAGCATCACTATTACGTTTTGCTCGTGAGAAGTAACGCATAATACCTTGTTTTGTTCTATATAAATTGGTTACTGTACGAATCTCTCCCGAAGAAGAAGTAATTCTATATATATATTTATCTTGTATAAGTTACAGAGACGAGTCGATCAATTAATATCACTTTACATCAAATGAAAGCGCCCATGTGACGTAATTACCGGAAGCTGATATTTGCGAGCTGGACATTGATTTTGTGTCTAATGGATTCTGTTAGAGGTTTCAAGTACACACAGCTTCATGTCGCATTTTAACAGCCACATTACTAATACGCACATCCCGATTTATTAACCCAAACTAATTTAATAATTACAAATTCAAAATCATGATATTACCTTATCATCATCGTATCTTAAATTTTATAAAGAATTCGTTAGTATAAATGTCTCGACGTAATGCACAATTCTCAATTTACAATGGTCTACCTCGTGAAGCGTCCTAAGCTCATCTATGGAATCAATATCACATCCATCAAACTTTATACATACATAAAAACAAAGCTTATAGAATTTCATAGTAACATGTTTACTTTATTAAGTATGCAAGTACGTAAAAGCATCATAATAACTAAGTAATCATACTTGGTAATAGATTTAAAGCCCTACTTCTCTTCAACAGCTAGCATCACATTTCGCTCTTATTATCTAGTTTGATTTTAACATAGACTCGTCATGTCACGGAACTTTCTGCTTCTTATATTATTAATGACAAATTCCAACGGTAAGTGTTTTAGTACATATTTAATCTTATAGATCCGACGTGTGTTAGGTAATGTAAGAAAACTGACTGCTAATATCTAAAATATACCAGTTTTAATATATTTTGATAACGTTACAAATTAAGAGCTGTTTATACAAATATGCATCATAAGATAATGCTGTACCTTGTACATTGCAAAAATATGTCACATTTGGTCTTATTCTACTTACATTTTCAGGAGTGTCTGTGTAAATCTTTCTTTTGTTCATATTTTGTCATAGTTTTTTTGATGGAATTTGAGTTTGGATTATGATTATGTTGCCATGTTGGTATTTTCATGTTTTATGTAACTGCTTCACTTTCAATCACTTTTGTGTTTTCTTTTAGGAGGATATTCCCTATGTAATGTGGGTGCCTTGCTGTACTATAACGAGTTGTACGGCGACATCTGTTACTGGATCTTGAGTTTATATGCATCACGAAACGCGGAGGACAGTAAAACAGCATGTATGGACCAGAACGGGGATCTGGCCTTTATCCCTGATCAGTTTGCACTCGACATCGTTATGACGTTACTATTTGCTAATGATGCAAATGTAAGGTACGTAACTGATTTCAAGACGTAGTTCCAGAAGCTTGCGGGGGCAAGAGGGTTACTGCAAAATTGATTATGTTTCGTTGGATATACTTTTCGAAATTTATGTCAGTTGGAAATTAAAAGTGTGTCGAAAAGATTTACTATCCTATACGTGCCTATGGTAACATTTGTGATATCGATCCAAATTTTAGGTTTGCTTTATTGTACTATTCCTGTGTGAGCACTTGCTTAGAATATCTTAACTAAAGTTTTATATCACTTTCATCATTATATCATATCACAAACCGTGAAATTAAATATTATGAATACTGGAAGGTGAACAATTATCTAGGTGATAAATAATAATAATATTGATATATATCGACAAAGAGTGCCTCACACCTCCCATGTCCACTGTGCATATTCTATTCTCTTTGCGGGGCAAATTACACTGATTGAACGAACTTTGATATAACATAGTAAAACTGAACATGTTTGTCTATCTTTCAGCGGTTGGTATGCGTACTTGGGGTATAGGCGCGTCAACGCTTCAACAACGTTCCTTGCCATCGATGGAACCTCTTTATTACAAACGTGGATACCATGGGACACCTTGATGGGCCAGCCTTTGCAAAGCAGTTTACAATGCATAGCAATTAATGGCGCCACGGGATTGTGGCATGACATGCATTGTTCAAATAACATCAAGGCAATTTGTTCTACACCTCTTTCGACGGGTATATATGTATTATATAATTTTTAAAATTTGATCAAATGTAATTTAAATAGTTGTTAGTATGAACATACACTTTGCTGCTGATGAAACCTGCAAACAAGATGTAAAACCTTCAAATCTGTTTTCTAAACGAATTGAAA